>NW_004949157.1:486900-487940 GCF_000317375.1 Microtus ochrogaster
AAGGCGTGCAGCACCATCGCCCGGCTGGCACAGGTTTTTATCCTACTTAAAGTGCTGGGTTGTGGAATCCTAGCCAGTTTGCATGTTCACCTTCCTAGATATGGACGGAGGGGGGAGGACCTAGGACTTACCACATGGCAGGGAAACACTGACTGCTCTTTGGACTGGAGAGGGAGAGGGAAAGGAGTGGGGGGAGGGGGAGAAGTTTGGGAGGAGGGGAAGAAGGGTGCGAGGAGGGGGAGGGAAATGGGAGGCTGGGAGGAGGCGGAAACTTGTTTTCTTTCCTTTTCTCAATAAAAAAAAAACAAATTTATACATAACAAAAACAAATTTAAACACTCCATAGCCACAAATCCAGCCTTACAAAAAGTAATAGAAGGAAAATCACTAACCAAGGAGTCCAACAATGCCCACAATAATTCAGGCATCTAGTGATGCTTCACTAGCACAACTCAAAGATGGGAAACACACAAACTCTGCTACCAAAAAAAATGACTGGAGTTAACAACCACTGATCATTCATATCACTTAATGTCAATGGACTCAACTCACCTATAAAAGGCACAGGCTAAGAGATTGGATAAGAAAACAGGATCCAACATTCTGCTGTTTACAAGAAACATACCTCAACAATGAAGACAGACATCTACTCAGAGTAAAGGGCTGGGAAAAGTCTTATCAAGCAAATGGACCTAAGAAACAAGCAGGTATGGCCATACTAATTTCTAACAAAGTTGACTTCAAACTAAAATCAATCAGAAGAGATGGAGAGGGACATTTTATACTTATAACAGGAAAAGTTCATCATGATCAAGTCTTGATCCTAAATATCTATGCCCCTAATATTAAAGTAGCCACTTATGTAAAAGAAACATTACTAAAACTCAAGGCAGTTATCAAACCACACACACTAATAGTAGGAGACTTCATCATTCCTCTCTCATCAATGGACAGGTCAATCAGAGAGAAACCTAACAGAGAAATAAGAGAATTAATGGAGGTAATGAATCAAATGGACTTCACAGACATCTATAGAACAT
>NW_004949157.1:488040-489005 GCF_000317375.1 Microtus ochrogaster
AAAGAAAGAAAGAAAGAAAGAAAGAAAGAAAGAAAGAAAGAAAGAAAGAAAGACTCTTCAGGCCCATAAAATCACCCAGCTCAGCCGGTTTGGGCTCTTTGACCGAGTTGTGAGAGCAACCGGGCAGGCAGGAGTCCCTTTGTCTCAAGAGCCTGCCTGTAGCAAACATGGTAGGCCTTTTGTTTCTGAGCTATCTGGCCAGTAAGGAGACCTAACCTCGATGCCGGAAGAGCCACCAGTGGGGTGAGTAAGGTCCCCAACTGCGGCAGGAGCCCGGGACATGAAGCACAGACATTTCTCATCCCCCTATACTTCCTGGTCTTCCTGAAGGGTCTAAAATCTCTGGCTACTGCCTCTGTCTTCCTACCTCACCCAGCTTGCATCCAGAAAAACCCTCCCTTCTGCCTCCCTCCCCATAACATCACCCAGCTCAGCCTGTTTGGGTGCTGGGACCAAGTCGTGAGTGCAACTGTGCAAGTGGAAGTCACTTTTTCTCAATAGCCTGCATGCAGCAAGCAAGGTAGTCCTTTTGTTTGCGAGCTACCTGGCCAGCAAGGAGACCTCATCTTGGTACCAGAAGATCCATCAGTGGGCAAGGAGACCTGATCCTGTAAAAAAAGATCCATAGGGGAGTATTCATAGGAAGAGATGGCCAGACGCCAATGCAAGAATTCACACAACAATCTGAAAAACAACATGAAACCACCAGAACACAGTGAAAATACAACATGAGGACATGAACACCATAATCATGAAGAAATAGAAAAGAAAGACATTATGAAAGTGACAGAGGCCCTTAAACAGGAGTGAAAAATTCCCGTAAAGAAATGGATGAGGCTTGCGCCAGGCTCTCCTGTGCTCTTCTGAATTCCCCCCCCCTTGCTCCGATCATCCTTTGGTCACCAGATCATTGGGCTACCGGGTGGCCCTGTTTAGTTGCTGAGGAATCCCATCTGGACGGGTGA
>NW_004949157.1:489601-515754 GCF_000317375.1 Microtus ochrogaster
ACCAAAACCACACAAAGACTCAACCAAGAAAGAGAATTACAGGCCAATCTCACTCATGAACATCAACGCAAAAATCCTCAACAAAATACTGGCAAACTGAATCCAAGAACACATTAGAAAAATTATCTATTATGATCAAGTAGGCTTCATATTAGTGATGCAGGGCTGGTTCAACATACTAAAACCTATCAATGTAATCCATCATATAAATAAACTGAAAGAAAAAAACATATGATCATTTCATATGGGGAGGGGAGAGGATTTGGGGCACGGAGAGGAGTTGGGGAGGAGGAGAGGAGTGGCGGAGACTGAGGGAAATGGGAGGCTGGGAGGAGGTGGAAATTTTTTCAATAAAAAATAAAATGAAAGAAAGAAAGAAAGGAAGGAAGGAAGGAAGGAAGGAAGGAAGGAAGGAAGGAAGGAAGGAAGGAAGGAAGGAAGGAAGAAACAGGGAGAATGATGTCAATAACAGAAACTTGGAGACCTGACCCTGAATGTCACAGGGACTGGTAATACTGACAGTAGAGCCAGATGCTAAGAGAAAAGTATGGAAGAGACTCTATGCTATATATTGTAGAAAGAATATTTCCCTAATTGTTTTTCTACAACTTAAGACAATGAAATTTTATTGCTTTAGGCTGCACAGACTAAGGTATGTTCTACCAATAGCCACTGCAAATATGCTTTTTATACAAACCAGCTATTGATGTTGAGGCTGCAAACAGGCCAAGAAAGGTAACTGTGTGGCTATAACATTGTCATTATGTTTTGCTTATTCACTTAAATTATTTTATTCATCAAAAACCTTCTTGATTCGACATAGCAAGTCCTTCAACTATACTATGTACTGAATGCATTGTAAGTGCTATCATCTCTGTTTTTATTTTCTTTCACTCCCTAACCTTGTTTTCTCCATGCCCATACTCTATCTACCTCTCTCCTGGGAAAGTAGACATCATTATATAATTTCTAAATTAATTTTTAAGGAAATAAATAAAAATAATGGTAAAGCAGTGATTATTTTTATGAGCTCTCTTACAATTTGCTTTTTAAATCACATTGTATTTATATAAACATTGAAGATCATTTACTCATAAGTTCTTCCTTTCCAAACTGTGCTCCATATTTGTTTTCATCTAAATCCTAAATGAATATTTGAGCTCATTTTCTTGTGCTAGCCAAAGATCAAAGCAGAAGTCAATATTGAAGATAGATAACAAAGAACTATGAAATATGGCATTTTAGTGGCATAAAAGAATTATAATTATTCCCCTCAGCAATTTGGTTCCAATTAGATACACAAGAGATGCCCTCACTTTATTGTTTAGTTTAGTCAAGTGTAGTTTAGAGCTTCTTAAATATTAATGAAATTCTTGATTTAAATTTTATACTTTCAACTGTATCATATTGTTTTTAAACTTTGGAGTCTGGAAAGATCTTATAAGTCAGTGATCTCAATTGTTCCTGGGAGTGCTGAGATTTGCACAAGTTTACAGAATTCATTGATTAGGAAATGAGCTTGGATCCCAGATTTTCTAGGTCATGGTCTAGTATTCTTCTAGCCAAGTAATTTTCAGACTACAGTATCCTTCAGAAAATGATACTGTTGTTTCTTTTTTAGGCAAGTGTGCTGTAGTTTGGTATTTTATTTCTTTAAATGCAGAGTGAACATAATCTCCCTATAAAGTCATCCATTTAAGTTTCATCTTATTCCAAGTAGAAATGCAAAATTCTACCCTTCTAAAAATAAAATAGAAGCTCACATGGGGGACACTAATTAGTAATATTATTGCAAAATTTAATAACTGGTGTGGCTTAGTTGTACTAATTGTACTACAGGTGTGTAACAGGTTAGCGGCAGGGAAAATTGACATCTGTAAAGAATTTGCTATTATTGCAATTTTCTGTGCCTGTATTTATTACAAATTAGAAGTTTAAGTTTGAATAAGTTGGAATTTGAAGTGCATCAATAGTTTTTCAACCTAACCTGCAACATTTCACTTCTGATATTCTCATAAGTTAATAGGGAATGAAATGCTTCAGGCAAGAATATTTCAGACATACCTTCTTGCCAAAGAATTTCATGTCCAACTTCACAATCACACTCCACCACTACTAAGATGATATGTCAGCTTCCAGTATTTGGGGTAGGGTCTTGTAGAGCAATTAAAAAAAATAACTCAATTGGGTAAATAGGTCAGAGCATTTCATGCTTTATATTCCTTTCTAGTTGGTCAGGGGAAAAGTTTCAAACTCACTCTGTAGATAATTGATTATCAATAACCAGGAAA
The DNA here is from genome assembly GCF_000317375.1 of Microtus ochrogaster. Lineage (NCBI taxonomy): Eukaryota > Metazoa > Chordata > Mammalia > Rodentia > Cricetidae > Microtus > Microtus ochrogaster. The sequence goes on from NW_004949157.1 coordinate 491,893, forward strand.
GCTCTGGCAAGGAGCAAACAATGAAATCTCAGCTTGTAATTCTTTCTGCAGTTACAGTGTTAGAACTAGTTGCTGCTAAAACTGAAACTTTATAATTACATACCAGGAGTGAACCTTGTTAGAATAAACATTTTTTCATTTCCATGAGTTATTAAATTTTTATAAATTTAGTACTCCTTCCCCAGAGATTTATGTTCACACAAAGCTTTCAAATTATAAATAATCTAATGGAGACAGAATGTATCCTTAACCTATTCCACTCATTAGAAAACACTGCAATAATCCTGTAGACACTGTTGGTACTGGACAAAGGTGTAAATCTCTACAACATGATAAGTATCTGCATAAATATACTGTTGTGTGTTTCTCAGTATCTGCTTCGACCTCCAAAATTTTTGGCCAATTTTCAGTGCAAATATGACTATGGTTTCTGGTATTTATACTCTAGGTAAGATGGTTTGATTATAATTGATTATATTTATATATATTCTGAAAATTTGAGAATGTAAGTTTTCCCAGTGACCCCAGTTATCTGATTAATTCTTGAAAAGTGGTAAATTTTCGGTTCATTTGGTTTATCTGTTATAACATGAATGACTTCCAGATCAGAAACTAAAGTACTGCTCTAAATTTTGAAGATATTTATCATCTCTTTATTATGTATTAGGTTTATATTTTGATTGGCCATATTACACATAAATGTAACTAAGGTAAATATGTGTTCAGTTTTACTCACTATTTTATTCCTAACACCAAGAACAGAGTCTGGTGCATATTGGGCCTTCAAAAGTTCTTTTAAATTGATTTGAGTAGATATAATGAAATATAGTGTACATTTATTTATTGCCATAAACAAAAATTTAAGGACCTTTGTCTCCTTATATTCATTTTTAGTCAATAAAATATTGCCTATATCTAATACATTCCAATAGAGATGAAGACAAACAATGATTTTATGCAATTAATGAATGACATAAGAATCCATATAGGCTACATATAAAGATACACAGAAATAATTCAAAACTCAGACATCAATAACAAAAAGGCAACATCACCATATATTGGATATTAAATACTTCATGCATAATTTTTGGATCAAATAAGTTATCATGAAAACAAAACTTTTTCAACATTTATGGAATTCACTAAACATGGTGCTTTAAGGGAAATGTATTCTATTAGAAAAGAAGAAAAATCTAAAAATTAGTAAACTAAAGCTCTACTGTAAGGATCTAAGTAGACAGCAATCTAAACTTTCAGCTGACAAAAGAAAATTGTATTCAAAATTAAAAGGAAAATTGAAAATATGAAATAAAACTTCATAAATTTATAAAATATACATTTATCATATCCATCCAGTACTACCTTTCACAACTCCTCCTAGCACCTCTGACCTTGCCTCCCTCTATACTTCATGTCCTTTTGAAAACTTTGTTATAAATGATTCTGTGAGTCCAATTAGTGCAGAAGACCATATTAGCATAGTTGTGTGGTTATACACACAAAAATATTCACAAACTTATCTAGAAAATTAGATCAGAGTTAAGAAATATATACTCACTTGCACAGCTAACATTTTCCTGAGACAAAATTCATATAAAAATACTGCAATAAAGGAGAAACATAGACCAATATTTCTCATGTACAAAGATGTAAACATTCTCAACAAAGCATTGTTTAATTAAACCTTATTATGTAGAAAAATGATATATTAGAATTAGGAATTTTATTTACAGGTATGTTAGACTGATCCAGCATGCAGAAAATAGTTTACATAATCAATTGACTAAAGAAAATAGCATTATCATTATTTAGGTGCAATGTAAATATGCTTGACTGGAATTGAACACATGTATAGGCACAGAGCAGCTCTATATAAAATCACCAAGATGTGGACTAGCAAATGTGCCTGAACAGGAAAATAGAAAAACTGTATCATATTCTTGAAATTCAATATTAGTTAGAAATAAAGAGCTATCAAGCCACAAAAAAACACGTGTCAATCTCAGTTTTATATTGTTAATTTAAAGATGCTGTCTGGAAAAGTAACATGGTGTACGTGATTTTAATGGGTCGATATTCTTTAACAGGGAATATTACAGGATGATTTGTCAGGTATCAGAGCTAGGAAAGGAAAAGTTAAACAGATCAATCACAAGGAAATCTCACAGAAGAAAAGTAGATCCCTGAATCATGAAAGTTGTATAATAATAAATGAATGGTGTTTCAAGTTGCTATGTTTAATATAGAAATAAGAGAGACAGCTATGCAGTTCCTTGTGAGGGAGAAAAGAATAGGAGTACAGCAGAGTAGCATGGTCTGCCTTAGGTTTTAATAGGGTCATTTTGACTGTTGCATCGAGAATTTTCTGTCAGAACAAAGAAGCCTGTCAGAATGCTGTGGCAATAATCATTTGAGAGATGGTATTGTTCTGGGTCAAGATGGTGGCTCTGAAATTAATGAAAAGAGGTCAGATTTTGGACTTATTTTGAAGGCAAAGGCAAAAGAATTTCTAAATCAAATAAAACCAAAGTATAAGAGAAATGAAGCAGTTAAAAGTGATTCCAACAATTTTACAATGAGTAAACCAAATATAATTGGCATTTAATTAGATGGACAATCAGGTAAACCCTGAGTTGTAATTGCCCCATCCCCACTCATCTCCTTTTCCTCTTATGAGTTGTAACATACTTTCTAAGAAATTTGAAACTTAAAGTACCTTAGGAAAAGATAACCAGAGTAATAAAATTAGTAGTTGATAACAGTTATTGAGTACCTTCTACATACCAGGAAATATTCTGAACATTTCACGTATCGTTGCCAATTCTTATGACAACATTATGTGTGCATTAATCTCATCACTCTTATATTTTACAAATAAAGATATTATGATGAGAGAGGTTATACTTGCCTAACGATCCACAGTGGATATATTGTGAAGCAAAATGTTTATGTATGATTTATAGAATATGATCAACTCTAGCAGCTCATTTCTACTTTGAACTTACTACAGCTTTTGAGCCATTTCCTTGCAATAGTGCACTAAGTGCTTTGGTATATGTTGGTTTATCTTATACTCAAAATGATCCAGTAGAGCAGATTCTTTCCCCAAATGTAGTGATAAATGATAAGATCATGAAGCATTCTGTCAAACAGTCAACCATCCCTGGGTAATTGTGCCATAACTCCCAGGGATAACATAAGAGTGGGTGGTGCTAATTCCCTTTCCATACTCTGCCAATGATTAGAAACTTGCATTTCCACAGAAAACTTTAAGCTCTTTAACAGTAATGAAATATTGTAGACATTTCATTAATTAAACCATCTGTTCTTCCTGAGGAATATAAAATAAGTTGTCATTTAAGATTCTGGAATAATAATAAGAGATAACGACTTCTAAATGCTTTCTATATGCAAAACACTCTGATTCCATTGTAATTTATGTGTATTAACAAATACAATCTTCCTAACACTCCTGAGTAAATGTTTATATTTTTCTATTTTATAGATGACAAAACCGAGACATGTAATATTGACAAAATCATTAAATACCTGGCACATGATATAATTAGTTTGATCCCAAAATTGATTTTCTTAACAACTATAATGGGGGTGGGGAGAGACTACTACATATTAAGCAGTCTGGAAAATAGCTTCCTATTACAGAAACAAATGTGAAATGATTCCTGTGTATTTGCAAAAAATAAAAAAACATGCTTTTTGCCTTTTACACAACCAATATAGTCCAAAGAAGTATGTTAATCGCTTACAGCCTATGTATTTTGCATAATCCGTAAAACTACACAATTCACCTACTTACCATATTTACACCCTGACGCTATAAGAGTTATCAATCTACTACCCTTTTTTAGAGCTCCATGACATAAAACAATGTGACCATATGAAGTTATGACCCTACAGAAAATAAGGATAGGAACTTCCTGGAGGGAAAGACAAACAGGTTAGTTGGCTTATATGTCCAAGTGCATCCACTCATTTGATTAGGCTAATAATGATAATAATCTTATGACTGTAAAATTGTCAAGATATTATACTATGGTGACAATGACATGGGCCCAACAGTCTTATTTTAAGTCTTAGTTTTAAATTCTTTGGGAACAGTAACTGTCCATTTTATCTCCAATATTTACCAAAGTGCCTGGCACATGCTAGATTTCAGTAAATGTTTAGAAGTGAAAGGAAAAAAATTAAATTGGTAAAAGGCAAATTTACCCCCTACATCAACCATAAACTTAAATATAACCCTTAGATGGTTAATTCAATTCATAGGGCTACAATTACATTATCTAAAGAATGTAGTCAATGATTAACTCCTAGAGATGATAAGGACCTCTGAGATAAGTATGGTAAGTACCTGACATACAAGGAAGAATGGTAAATTTCAGAAAGATTTGGAAAAGCTTTATTACATTACCACTCAGATTAATATTTGAGGGGGGTGTGCTCAAACGCAGGACTGCTTGCCTATGAAAACAGCTAAATAGATTCCCTCACAGAAAGCTTCCACAGCTTCAGTTAACACAGATAATTGTGATCATGTTCTTTATTATCAGAAACACCTGACGGTACAATTAAAAACACCTAAAATGACACTTTTCTTCTGAGTAATGGTGGTAGAAAAGTCCCTTAGTGCAATCCTATGACATTGCAGAAAACATCCTTTATATAAAATTTCTTCCCTTATCTATGGCCCATAAATGGGGTTTTATCACTTTAAATCCTCTTCTCTGCTTGGCTTTGATTGCAAAAAGTGGTCAGGTTAATTGGAACAATTAAGGTGTTCCTGGGGGATAATTACCCCTTTTACTTTCTATGTGTGAAGAGGAAGGAGGATGACTGGTCCTGAAAATGGGATCTCTGTGGCACACTGGGGAAGTGAATTAAAAACACAGTGAGATATGGAGCCCAGAATGCACTTCCTCCATGTACTTAATATAAGTACCCAATAAAAGTATATGCATTCTCTTATAGCCTACCACCAAGCGCACACACACACACACACACACCTTGGAATATGCAGAAAGAACTTATACACCACCTGCACTAAGGGAATGCCACGTCTGAGCTAAGAAAGTTACAGTGGGAGAAGCTTCTGTACTTCCCAATTAACCTTGCCCTCCTTTCCTGACTGACCTACATCACATCATGAATATAGTCAGGTCTTCCGATTGACTTTTGAAAAACAAAGACCACTGATGAGATCCCTTGTTGGTTTTTAACCGTAGCCCTGGATACTAAAGAAATCTTTTAAGGTACTGCCCAACTATAAAGCTTACCACACCTCCAAAGTCAACCCTTAGGCCTTAAAAGTACTAGTCTGCCTCAAACCCCACAACTAAAGAATTAAGGTCAAATCTCCAGAGAAATTTAAAGCCCATTCAAAAAAAGAGACAGAGAAAGTAGCATTGTACTTTTAAATTTGTTCTAAATTGTTCTGTCCAGCACATTGCATTAGGGGTCTGAAAGTGGAAAAATCTGCACCCTCCAATTTATATAACCAGGATATTATGTCTGTATTTGCTTAAGTTGAATGACTTGAGCACAGTGTGATTTGAAAATTATTTAGGTATCATAATGAATGGAGTCATTTATACAATGGATACATTTCTCACAGCCAGTCTATAATTAATGGTGCAAAAACCATGAATGGACTGTTATCCCCTTTAATGACATCCTACTGGGTTATCAAGAGGGAAAGAAACAGAAAACTCCAACAGAATCATGAATAAATGGTTTACTGGCTTCTACTGTGATAAGCTACAATGGCCTGTCCACTGACTCCTCTAATTACAATAAAATGCTTGAATGTGGACTGTCAAATGATAGAAGATATTTTGAAATAATTTCATCTTCAAGGATGCCTAAGTATATAATTTAGGGAATTAGAAGTGAAGAAAGTGACAATGTAGAAGTAGTTTTGAAAGTACACTAAGCATCACCACTAATATCTGACCTTCAGAAAGTTAATTCATTTTATGAAGTTCAGTTATCTCTTCTGTGAATTAAAGTGATACAAAGTCCTTTGTAAGGCTATTGTGAAAACCAAATAAGATAATTCACATAAAGTGCCTAATAGAGGAGAGGAGGTACACACTAAATGCTACTTCTCTTGCCTTTATCTGGAATATAGGTCATCATTTAAATGGGTTAGAATAATTACATGTGTGAATGAAAGATATCTATAATGTCCATCCAGTACTCAAAGCTCCAAAGGCTTAAAAACCACTGTACCTAGCTGAAACTCTCAAAAGTAGAAAAGAACCTTATTGATTTAAATATACATAGCACTACATTATATTCAGTCACAAATCAAGAATCCCTTCTGGAAGGAGATCCCTAATCACGCATTATAGAACAACATTTACTTTGTTTAGTAATGATAGTTGATTGTACATCTATCATGAGTTCATTTCCCTACTGCATATAAATTATAGCAATGACAACAATAATAGTAATGGATGCAACTAACCTTTATTGATCTCTGGTAAGCACCAAATATGGAGTAAAATCAATTATACACATTGATTCATTAGTTACAAAACAATTGTATAACTGTTGATAAAATTACTCTTGATTTTAAATGTGGATATTTAGAGAAAAGAACACCATATGCACTGGAATATTCATACCTTATTATAAATGATAACATACCCTCACATAAAATTGTATATATAAATGTTCATAACCTTATAATAGATAAAGGGTGAGGACCAAAATTTCCTACAGTATTTATATAAAGTCATAGTATTCAGTCATTAAAAAGAAGAAAATGGTAATAAATATAATGACACGGAAATGCATTTTGGAAACATTATGACCTATGAAAACCAATAGGAGAAACATCCATGAGTGATGTGATTCTATCTATGTAAAACTATAGAAATATAAAGCAATGTATAGCAACAGAAGTTGTGTCAATTTTTGTTTGGGATGGAACAATGATAAAGAATTATTGAGAGAAAATTATACAATGATACCTATAATATTAAATTTCATCCATTTCTATACAATGTAGTATCACATGCCTGTAATCCCAGAATTTGAGAAGACAAGTTAGGAAGATTGAAAGTCTGAGGCCAGCCTGAGCCAAATAGTAAAACCCTGTCTCAAAGTTGCTGCCCATAAAATGAGTAGTTTTGCTTAATTATAAACCTAAAATGTTATAGTCGTTTACTTTGCATAATTATTTCATTGATATATTTCCTTATTTACATGACATTTATTAATTAGCATAAAATAATATATATATTGCCCCTTTCTCCTCACCTGACTCCCTTAATATCAATACCAAATAAACTATGGCAATATGCATGCAATAATAATTAGTAAAAAAAGAGGCCATGTATTTGAAGGAGAATACTGGGATGCATATGGGAGAGTTTTGGAGGGAGTAAAGGGAAGGGAAAAATGTTAAGTTGTATTATAATCTTTTAAAAATGGCAAAATTAAGCACAAAAATTTATCAAAGCATATAGTCAATAAATTAGTCAATAATGTAAACAGAAAAGATGAAAAGCAGATGGCTCATACGGCTCGTAAATGTTTGAAAAGATGTTTAAGTTCTTCAGCCATTGAAGAAATGCAAACTAAAACTATTTTGCAATTTCAATTCACTCCAGCTAGAATGGCTAAGATCAAGGAAACAAATAATGACAAATTCTGGGGAAGTATGGAGGAATAGGAATGCTTTATTCTGTAATGGAAATCAAAATGGAGGTTTATCAAACCACTATAACAAACTAGAAAATAGAGCTATAATGTGACCCAGATATACCATTCTTGAGTATATGCAGAAAGGATACTGAATTGTACAAAAGAGATACTTACCAATCCATGTTTATTGTGGTATTTTTCACAGTAGCTAAGAAATGGAACTAACCTTGATGACCATCAGTAAATGAGCAATAATAAAAATGTGGTGCATTATACAACAGAATTTTATTCAGCCATTAAAAAGTGAAATCATGACATTTTCATGAAAATAGAAAATAGCTGGAAACCACATTAAGTCAAATAACCCATACTCGGAAAGATGCTTCATATTTTCTCTAATATTCAGACGCTAGGTTTAATTTTAAGAGATATAGGCATATATGTGTTGAGGTTTGGGGAATCATGAAACTACTAAAAGAAACAAGAGGGTAAATGGAGATCTTTACAGCTTGCTTTATGTTTCTTATTTTTCAATACAGCTATGTTTATAAATGACATCAAATGTTGACTTCTAAATCTGAATTATCATTGATTTTTTAAATGAGGGAATTAGAGAGATAATTTGGGTTAAGAGCTCTTATTGTTCTTTCACAGGACTGGAAATTTATTCCTCACACTCATATCAGATGGCTCCAAACTCCCTGTAACTCTAGTTTTAGGAAATTTGACACCAACTTCTAACTTCTGCAGGCACCTACATGCACATTGTACACATAAAATCATCTAGGATCACACACATACACAGATGATAGATAGATAGATAGATAGATAGATAGATAGATAGATAGATAGATAGATAGATAGATAGATAGACAAAAAGCAAACTGTAAAGTATATCATCTATAACCTAGGCTTATTGTACCTTGTTAGAAGGCTAAATTAAGATGAAAATTATAAAATTAAATTTTGGCATACTCATTGTTTAAAGTATAATTTAAATAAATTAATAAAATCATTTAACATACTTTGACAGAAAGTTTTCATCTACAGCTCAAGGTGACCAATCTTCTACTGACCTTAGTGATGTGCCAAATTACAGATTGCTGAGGAGCATTCTGCATATTGCATAAATTAAATTCTTTCAGAGAAAAATAATATGGACTAAGCTTGTGGTACAGTGATAAGGAAATATTCATCTCCAGTCACAGTTCTTGACAGTCAACCAACAGGACACAGTTCATTTACCTCATTCTACCTTTGAAAGCATTTGTAAAGCCACCTGCAACAGGACACATTCTGGTTTCTGCTGGAATCTATGCTCCTCACATTGTTATTCTAAAATGACAAGTTAACACCCTTTTGTTCCACAGATAGACTGAGCCTGTTTTGGATAACAGTAAAAATATCAGTTATGACAAGTGTTTTAATGTACTTTCAAAGAATGCAAAATTAATGATTGCTCTTGAACAGAGGCCTGCAATGGCAAGAATCTGATTTGAGTGATTATAGAAACCCCATTTAAATTACATTCTGTCAATGTATGCCTTGCAATGTGCTATTGATCAAGTGATTTAAATATCTTGGTGTGTATGCTTTGCAGCAGAGGGGGCAGGAGTAATTTCTGTATTGTGCATTGAAATTTGAAAGGGATTCACTTTATTCTAACTTGATCATTGGAATCAATTTTCCAACTTTCAGTAAAACTGGGGGCCTATTTTTTCACCAAGCATTGGACAAGCTTGATGCACATCATAACACCTCTCTAAGAAGAGGATATTATAAGATTCGTTGTATATACAATGAAGTGAAGAATCACTATGATTAAACAGTATGTTTATAATCACACCCAGGCTTGCTTATTACAACATGGCTGCATTGGTAATTTCACCTCAGTATAATTATGTTCATACAAATAGCTAAAATGAATTCAAATCTGCTTTCATGGTTAGTTCTCTACAGTGTTAGTGAAACCTAACCAAAGGCATAAAAGTAATTCTTAAAATTTGTAGATATTTTAAGTCCAAACATATCCATGTAGCAAGAATCAAAATGTTAAGTCATTCAACAAATTTAAATATACATACCCAAGTTTTTTAGTGCAGAAAGATCATATATTCAATTCTCATTTTTGCCAGTGTTCTCTTCTTAAACTAAAGGTTTAATTTTAAGAGATACTATAGCAGAGGCAGTTATGTCTAACAAAGTAATTTCTCAAGCACTAAAATTTGTACCATTCAATCCTGAGGAGAGAATCTTAATAATAATGTCTTAATTATAATTGCAAAAGCATTGAATGAGATTTCATACAATTTTTGAGGTCATAATAGACACTAAAACCCTTTGGGAAATATAAAAGAAGCAGGGACACATGATCCCTTGGTTACAGGTGGGGGAAAAAAGCTCTTTTGTCTGAAGGAAAGGAATTGCTTGGTGTTTCTGTCACCAACTCCATTCTTAGAAATTCTCAATTAAACAGAGACCTTCCAATTCTCTTTGAGTGTGTGTGTGTGTAGAAGGTACCTATATATGTGTAGATGCATGTGTGCTTGTATTCAAGAATGTAATGTATGGACTAGAAATCAATTAACTGTTCTATGAAGACTTTCTGTGATTGTGTCCTTGACTATTTTGTAGATACTGGTTTTGCATATGAAAAACGTTATAACTAGCAAACCAGAAATGTTCTTTTCTCCAAATATCCATAGCAACAGTTTTTCCTTTTGAACAAAAATAAGTTTGATATGACTCCTCAAACTACAATTTTGACAAGTAGGTAAGAAAAGATGAGTGAGCACATTAAACCCATTATGTAACGAGTCATTTAAAAATATATTGCCTTTAATATTAGCACACTAGCAAAGTAGCTGGCAGGCTGTTATCAGTCCTCTTGCCCCAAATGACAAACACATCACAAAATGGCAATGAGTGGTTTAATCCATAAAGTAATAATTAGTGGCCTTCTTTTTTACACACAAGGATTTCAACTTGTATTTGGAACATCAGACCATCTCTAATTCTTTAGAAATCTGTCCATAGTATAGAAGGAGATTCTAGATTCTTTTCCACCTCAGTCCATCTTAGACATTTTTTTACATGTGGCATTGAAGACTTTACTATTAGTTTTTATAAGAAAGAAAAGTTACAAACCCAATATGTTTAAAGGGAAAAGGAGAATAAAACATGTCCTGGGAAGCAAAGTTGGAGAATGTGGAACAAATAGATTTTATACATCTGTCCTAACAGAATGAACTTAATAAACATACTCTCAGATGTACAAAACTTTTAGAAGGTGACTGTGTTCCAGTTTGTCCCTCTTGAATTCTTGCATTAGACTAAAAATTAACCCACTTTTGAGGAGTACCTGCTTTACTGAAAGGGATGACCTGAGTTTGATCCTTGCAATGCACAGTGGGAGGAGAGAAGCAATCCCCAAAAAACATCCTCTGTTCCCTTCATGTAAATGCCATTGCATGAATATGCACATGTATATGCGAATGCACACTTACAAACACACACACACACACTACTCATACAAGAGCAATAATAAAAATAATATTAAATTTAAATAAACACACACATATACACACACATTGTGTCTTGTTATAGGGATTACGTTTTTCTAAGCACACACTACCTCTCAGAGGTCAACATTTTAACAGGCAATGGTTTAAAGGCTATGCAAGCCAAATGGATTAAAGACTTTAATATAAACCTGACCACATTGAAGCTGATAGAAGAGAAAGTGGGAAGTAGCCTTCAATGCATTGGCACAGGAGACCACTTCCTAAATATAACCCCAGTAGCACAGACAACAAGAGTAACAGTAAATAAATGGGACCTCCTGAAACTGAGAAGCTTCTGTAAAGCAAAGGACACTGTCATTTAGACAAAAAGGCAGCCAACTCAATGGGCAAAGATCTTCACCAACGCCACATAAGACAAAAGACTGATCTCCAAAATATATAAAGAACTCAAGAAATTAGAGATTAAAATTCTAAAACACCCAATTAAAAATGGTGTACTGAATTCTCAACAGAAGAATTTCAAATGGCCAAACTTCCTTAGTTATCAGGGAAATGCAAATCAAAACAACTCTGAGATACCATCTTACACTTGTCAGAATGGCTAAGATCAAAAACACCAATGATAGCTTATGCTTGAGAGGATATGGAGTAAGGGGAACACTCATCCATTGCTGGTTAGAATGCAAACTTGTGCAACCACTTTGGAAATCAGTATGATGGTTTCTCAGAAAATTGGGAATCAACCTACCTCAGGATCTAGCAATACCACTCTTGGGAATATACCCAAAAAATGCTCAATCATACAACAAAAGTATTTGTTCAACTACGTTCATAGCAGCATTATTTGTAATAGCCAGAACCTGGAAACAACCTAGATGCCCCTCAACTGAATAATGGATAAAGAAAGTGTGGCACATTTACACATTAGAGTACTACTTAGTGGTAAAATCAATGACATCTTGAATTTTGCATGCAAATGGATGGAATTAGAAAGCACTATCCTGAGTGAGGTAACCTAGACGCAAAAATATGAATATGGTGTGTACTCACTCATTAGTGGATAATAGCCATAAACAAAGGACATTGAGCCTATAGCTCTTGATCCTAGAGAAGCTAAGTAATAAGGTGAACCCAAAGAAAAATATATAGACCCATCTGGGAATTGGAAACAGACAAGATCGCCTAACAAAATTACGAGCATGGGGACAGGGGCAGGGGGAGGGTAGAAGGAAGGAGAGAAGGGGATAATTGAGGAGAACTTGAGGGAATGGGATAGTTGAGAGGGAGGAGGGACAAATATGAGAGCAAGGAAAGAGATATCTTGATTGAGGGAGCCATTCTGGGGTTAGCAAGACACCTGGCTCTATAAAAATTCCCAAGACGTCTCTGTTTTTATGCCAATACCAAGATGTTTTCATTACTGTAGCTCTGTAATAGAGTTTGAAGTCAGGGATGGTAATGCCTCCAGAAGTTCCTTTATTGTATAGAATTGTTTTGGTTATTTTCAGTTTTTTGTTTTTCCATATAATGTTTATTGTTCTCTCCAGGTCTGTGAATAATTTTGTTGAGATTTTGATGGGGATTGTGTTGAATTTATAGATTGCCTTTGGTAGAATTGCCATTTTTACTATGTTGATTCTACCCATCCAAGAGCATGGGAGATCCTTCCATTTTCTGGTGTCCTCTTCAATTTCTTTCTTCAAAGACTTAAAGTTCTTGTCAAATAGATCTTTCACTTCCTTGGTTAGAGTTACCCCAAGATATTTTATGCTATGTGTGGCTATTGTAAAAGATGAAGTTTCTCTGATTTCCCTCTCTGCTTATCTATCCTGTGTGTATAGGAGGGATACTGATTTTTTTTTTGAGTTGATCTTGTAACCTGCCACACCACTGAAGGTATTTATCATCTATAGGAGTTCTTTGGTAGAGTTTTTGTGGTCACTTATGTACACTATCCCATCATCTGCAAATAACGAAAGTTTGACTTCTTTCTTTCCAATATGAATCCCCTTGATCTCCTTTGTCTTACTGTTATTGCAGGCAGCAAACAGCAGGTCCCAAGAGTAGCCAGCCTCAGGCAGGGAAGGCACAGTTCCTGGAGTTGCTGCAGCAGGCCAGGAGGAAAGACAGACAAATGGACTTACCACGAGAAAACCTCAGGTCTCTGAAGGTGGTTGGTCCCGGGTAGGGAGACAGGCAATGGCAGGCGAAAGACAGATAGGCATGCCATGCAGAGTGAAGTTGGATATTTATTTAGGGGGTTATGGAAGGGAAAAGGAGAACAGGAAAAGAGCAGAGAGGCAAAGAGAGAGAGAGATAAATAGAGAAGAGAGAGAGAGAGAGAGAGAGAGAGAGAGAGAGAGAGAACCGCAGAACCGTGGAAGAAAAGAAGTGGGGAGAGGCAGAAGCTGCCTTTTAGAGGGAGATGGAAAAGGAAGAAACTCAGGCTGGAAGCTGAAGATCAGCCTGCCTCAGGTGGAGGGATGTGTGGCTTGTCTCATAAAGATACAGAACAGATCATTCCAATACTTTCTTTGGATGTATACCTTGCTCAACCTACAAGTAGTAGGGAGGGCCTTGGCCTTTCCACAGGGCAGAATGACTTGCCCTCTCTTAGGATTGGAGGGGGAGGGGTGCGAAGGTGTGTGGAGGGAGTGGGGATTTGGATTGGTATTTTTAAAGTAAAATAATAATAACAATAATAATAACAACAAAAGAACAAAAGGGATATGCAAGCCTATTTAAAGAACATCAGCCTGGGATTCTGCTGAGAAATATAGATTGTAGTCCTGGCAACATAGTACTGAGTCCAGGAGAAACAAACTTACAGACACAGGTAGATTGGTGATATGGCCATCAAGATTTTTGTTTTTAATTTTACTTTCACAGTTTAGAGGATTTTATTTATCCCCAAACTGAAATAACTCATTTGAAATTAAAGTGCTTCATGCAATTAATTAATTATCACCAGGAAGTTCTTCCTTAATTTTGAAAATCAGCAAGACTCCTTCAGGGTAATGCTTCTTAAGCACAGAATAAAATGGACTCCTTGAATTACAAGCCACTGGGATCATTTTAGAATTTAGTCCAGCTAAAGTGAGACAGCCTAATTATTATAGCCTCAAACAATGCTTGGTTTTTAGGTTTTGTTTGTTCATTTATTTTGTTTTGTTTTGTTTCGGATTCCCACTCTAATCCTGTGAAAGAAGCTATATAAATCACCAAATGAACTATACTCTGTCCTTATCCTCCCCCATGCTTACTCTCACATCATCATAGATCAAAGGATCAAAGTGAACTGAAAGTATAACTGATATTTGCTTCATCAGAAAATTTGTCAAAAATTTCACTGATGCCGGGCAGTGGTGGCGCACGCCTTTAATCCCAGCACTCGGGAGGCAGAGGCAGGCGGATCTCTGTGAGTTCGAGACCAGCCTGGTCTACAAGAGCTAGTTCCAGGACAGGCTCCAAAACCACAGAGAAACCCTGTCTCGAAAAACCAAAAAAAAAAAAAAAATTTCACTGAAAGGCCCAAATATTCACTAGATATTAGTAGATGCCCCCCCCCAGCAGAGAAACCTGACACTATCTTGACAGAATTCAAAAATTTATGTAACTGTTGGGTGTTCGGCAGCTATGTAACCCAAAATGTCTAATGTAATTTATCCTTAATTAGCATATAATGATAAATATTAAAAATTTGGGTGTGTCAGTATGACTGAATTAATATTTTGTTATATCAAAAATATGACTGAACACTGACATTGTAAAAAATGCTAGATATCAAAATGAAGTAAAACAAGAATCTCTACATTCTTAACTTTCTTTTTTTTTAACCAAGTAATGCTGCAATTAGCAAATGCTTAGAGAACAGAGCTTCTTTATGACAAGCTCAGCTGTGGGAAAGAAACCAACAAAACACCACTTCTGAGAAAGGGGAAGCAATGTCAGGGAGTGTCATCTGCTGACGTTGGTTCCCACTCTCCTTCTCCTCTCATTCACCAAATGAGTCACCTTTCTGACCTTTAACCTTTGAACTCCAAAAGTATGACAAAGGCTGGTGGGGTTTTGGCTGCTGAGTATCACCTACTGAACATGTCTGATAGTTCTGTGTATCCAGGCTGTGAATTCAACTTCTCTTAACAGAATAGTTTATGGATAAGAGACTTGCTTAAATTCATGAAGCAGGCAGGGCATCAGAGAGCTGGAAGAATTAACCTGAAAGACAGGCAATAGTAGCAGAAGCTAACACAGTATTGCTGACAAGAGAGACAAAGTAGCCAATGCTACTTTATCTTTCAGATAAAGAAAGAGATGCTGTGTGGAAAGGATAATTAATTACAAGAACACCACGAGAACTCTGAGATCTAGCTATCCATACATCCATGCATCTGTCTGTCCGTCTACCTATCATATGTGCAGCAGAAAGTAAAGAAGCACTATATCATGTGTTTTCAAGTAATAGCTAGTAAGCGGGGACATGTAGGTAAGCAAGGGCTCAAATTCACACCATTTCTCCTACTCTTCAGAAACTCTTCATACCTTATTTTATTTATTCTGTTGAAAAGCAGAAACAATGATGACCATATAAAATTAATAGTGAATGTTACATACTTGAGAACTAGGATTATTTTTTTCTCCAAGATATGGCTGTATAATGCCTTATTTCCAGGAATTACAGAACCAATATTCCACTCCTGAAATCAACATATTGTTCTACTTCAAATATTTGAATCAAATGTAGATTTTGCAGGAGAAACCTTAATGAATGAATAGAAGTATTCCAGGAGAACTAATTCTTAGAAGTCTAAATGCACAGGTAACTACACTCTAGAAATAATAGTTACTAATTACTTCATTTAGTGTATGTGTATATATGTGTCTGTATGTACATATATTCACATATATGTATAGTATGTGGAGTTGCATGTGCGCTTGTGTACTGAACCATCTCCCCCATCATTCTGTTACTTCTAATATACCCGAAAAAAACAAATTTCACTTCCAGAAATCCTGAGAAAATATCCAAATGCTATCTCAGTTTTAAAATCAAAGAAATAGAGTCAGAAAGGTGACCCAACCTGTCTAGTAACATAGGGAGTAAAGTATAAAGTTAACTCTAAAAGCAGATCACTCTCTATTACACTGCTCTCCCAAAATACCTGCTACCATACCACAATGATTATAGTATATTTTTTCCAAGTAATTGCAACAAAACTCTTAGCTTATATACAGTAAAAATGCTTAAAACCAAACTGATTTAATGAAAGTTAAACCGGTTTATTTTCTACAGCTGTATGGGATCATGGCAGTTATTGAAGAGCATCTCCAAGCAGAAAACAGGAAAAACATGTCGATTAACAAAAACATCATGAATTGCTTTAAAAAAAAATCTCCCTGGGCCAGTCTTTCTGCAGGCGGGGAGATCAGAGGTATTGTGCCTTCGCATATTAGCTTCACTCCAGCAGAAATGCAAGCTTCCCATGTCCTGTTGAGAGGTAAAGAGAAGAAAGTTTACATCTATTTGACTCTCTGAGCAAGTAAGCTGAAAGCTATGCTGCCTCTGGGACAATCCATGACCTCCTAGCCAGTAGGGCAGCTGAGCATGATGAGGAAGGGCACTGTCTCTCTGATTCCCAGGGTCTGTCATTTCCCCAGGGCTTGTGAGGCCTGGGGATTGGAGGGCAACAAGCCCAGTCTAGTCTAAAGGAAGATACTGAATGGACCCTGTGTGCTAGCGTGGAGGAGGGGTAGCTTTCCTCACTGGTTTTTGGCTCCATTCCAAACCTGAAGTAAGTACTGTATATGGTGACTCATTGTCAGCACCAGCATTGCCAGATGCTGGTAATGCATATAAAATAGCTTGCATTTGAAAACGTTGAGATTCCTCAACAAAGTTCCAGTCTCTCATCGCAGCTCCCGCCTCTGCTTTGCTGTTCCAAATCACTCTCTATGGAGATACTCAACCAGTCTTCCTGAAGTAGATATATAACTCTATCCTTCCTCTGCATACAACCCTTCACTAGTTTCAGAAATGAATGCTGAGAGGTTAATTAACTTGATAAAGGCCTCATAGCTCTTAGCTCCTAGAATAGAGCCTTGGCACAGATCAAGCTTAGGCAAGGGTTATTGCCTTTAACCTGTCTGCTTTAACACACAATTCCTAATGTGGCTTTGACTCGAGTGACTTTTTAACCCTTGTGTGGGTCCTTTAGATTAATACCCATTTTAGAATAAACCTATCTTCATTAGAACTCTAAAATCCCTCCTTCATATGACTCTTCCCATTTGCATTATACCTTCATAACACTATATATTTCTTAAACCAGAAGATATAAATTACTGAGCTTTGCACAAGCACAGGGCTTAGCCTATAATAAATATGTGCCGAGTCCTTAGACACTGGAAAATTGTAGATTAAAACTGGTTTAATATCCCCAGGCTATTCACAGACATTCTTCACTCTCTCTACTCTCCAATCCTCAGGGTCATCCCTAATGTTGCAATACAATTCCAGCTGAAGCCTTTCCCCCAACCTGTCCACTCTTTCTGTGGATCCCACAGACCATCTTCCAGCCTTCCTTCCCTCCCCTTCACTGTGTCCCAGTCCCCAATGCAGGCAGATACTCCCTGAAAACCACAATTCACACCTGCCTAAAGACCAGCCTCAACATCAGCAAGTACTTCAACCAACCTTTGAACACATCAGCTTAACAAACAAGTAAACAAGCAACACATAGCCAACAAATTCACTGAAAAATGAGAGAAGGAGCAGAAATCAAGTAACAAAACTCACCAAGCAAACACAAATCCAGAAATCAGCAACCTAAACTATAGTCACCTCAAACCCAGATGTCAAGAGGCCAACATAAGAATACAGTAAACAACAGCCAGGACAACATGTCTCCATCAGAGTCCATCTACCATACCACAACAGTCCCTAAATATTCCAATACATAAGTATAAGTATAAATGACCTTAAAACCAACTATATGAAGATGACAGTAGTCTTTGAAGAGGAAATAAATTCCTTAAAGAAAACTGGGAAAACATTAAATTTTCTAAAGAAAGTCAAGAAACACAAACAGTTGAAGGAAACAAATAAAACTGCTTAAGAGCTGAAAATGGAAATAGAAGCAATAAAGAAAACACAAACATAGGGAATTCTGGAGATGAAAAGTTTAGGAATGCTAAGAGGAAGCTCACCAACTGAATACAAGAGAGATGGAAGACAGAATCTCAGGTACAGAAGATATGAAAGAAGAGATGGACAGGGACTTGCATGGCAGAAGGAAATGCTGAGACATCACGGGTCAGGACAGACACAGTGGAAGGATGTGAGACAAGTATATGGTGGAGAGATGAGAGAGAAAGAAGCAAGCAAATGGGTCATTGAGAAAGTGTAAAGAAAGGGAAACTTAATGGTCTGTGCACTATGAAGTGAGACTGAACTGGAGGTACAATACAGGCATTAAGATCAACAATTAATAAAGAGGACTTCATAAAACTTTAAAGTTTTGTAAGGCAAAGAACACCACCAATTTGACAAAGTGGAATCCTACAGAATATAAACAGATTTTTATCATCTCCATATCTGATAGAGAACTAACATTGAAATATATATATAAAGTTCTCAATAAACTAGATATAAAAAAAACAAGTAATTCACTTAAAGCTGGGTTACAAATCTAAACAGAGAATTCTCAATAGGGGAATCTCAAATTGCTGAGGAATGCATTTATTTATTTACTTATTTATTTAATATCCCAAGCACAGTTTCCCCTCCCTTCTCTCCTCCCAGTCCCTCCCCATAACTCCCTTGCTCCCCAAAATTCATGCCTACATTCATGTTCAGAAAAGAGTAAGTATGTCTCCATGGGTAGCTCTAAAACATGACATATCTAGTTACAGTAAGACTAAATGTGTCCCCTTGTATTTAGACCAGGCAAGATTACACAGTATAAGGTATATCATCCCAAAAGCCAGCAAAAGAGCAAGAGATAACTCCTGCTCCCACTGTTAAGAAGTCCTATGAGAAAATCAAGCTACACAGCTGTTCCATATATGCCATGGGCCCATGCAGATTTACTTGATGGGAAAGCTCAGCCAATCACATTTGGCTAGGGTGTGGCCGCCTGGGACCAGGGAAGAAAGACCTGGGGATCCAGGTGCCCTCCCGTTTTGTTTCTCTTCACAGCGCGTGGTATTCACTGGACCCCGGTCATGTGAGTTTCCCCATTTTCCAATTATTAAACTAGGTCTGTTATATTGAGCTTGTCTGGTTAATTCTAGCTTACCGATCAACTACGCCCATCACTTGGTGCCCAATGTGGGGATTTTTGGAGCCCTTTAAGGCTCTGGCCAGTTGGGGCCACACTGCATCCATTTTGGCACAGACTCCCGCTTGCCAGCCTGCCAACTGCTGTGGGGAGACTGGATGCCCATACATGGAGCTTGGGAACCTGAAGACTGGTGCTACCTGCCCTTGCTCAGCATCTCCCAATGGATATCAGATTCGCTCCACGCTGCTATCTTCCCCAGCACAAAACAGTTCCAAATGGTGCATATCTTTGACAACACCCTTGCTAGACCTCCTCAAGACACTCGGACACTATTTGAAATTTTCCCAGACGAAATATTAATCTTGGAATTTTACCATCATTTACTTTCACAGGACCCCCTAAGAAGAACGTCGCCCCCATGACAGCTGGAAGCAACTTTAGAGGACAACATCCCCTCTCCCAGCAGAGTTTGCCCTCATGTTTAGGGACATCATTTAGGGGTTGATTATAATTAGTATATGATTGAGGGTTGGGGGAGGTATTTTATAAGCTCAGGGGTGTTCTTGTGAAAAAAAGAAAGAAAAAGAGGGATAATTGGTGATGGGACATTAGATTAGTATTTGTGAGTTATTGTTTTTAGAAAATTATATTGGTATAGATTCTTGTATATTGATACAAAGTTAAATTATATTGAATATTGTAAGTTAGTATGCTTCTACCTCTGTTTAAAACATTTGTTATGTATTGAGATATATATATAGTATTGATATATATTTACCATATTACAGTGTACATTTCTACCTCTGATTAAGATACTTATATATTGTTTATGTAATTATGTACATTGTTTACATTTGGAGGTCATTGTCCTCATTTATTGCACAGTTGTTTATTCTCGTATTCTTCAAGTTAGATAGGTATTGAGAATTATAAATCAATAGTCATATATGTCTGTCATATTTATATTTAGGCTAATCAGGTTCTTTAGATACATAGAGATTATATTTAGTATAAATAGTATAATCTTCAACCTCTTTGAAGAGCTGTAGAAAATGGCCTTTAATCTAACCTAGAGTTTCGTGGTAGTGAGACACAATCACTCCTGGCAACACCACTCTACTCCCGAGAGAACGTTGAGCACCAAAGACACTCCACTTGGAGCTTGTCTTCTTCTTGGCAGAACTGGCCTTTGGGCAAAAAAAAAAACCCCATACCTCTACCACTGACAGAGATACAGAGTATCCATAAATGGGTAAAAACAGGATTGTCATATTCTGCAAAGACAGGGTAAGATAGTTCTGGAAAGTTTCTTGCCTTTGAAATGGTATGTCAGTTACGTTAGGCCTTAGCCAAAGATGGCCGCCTGAACATTGCATATAAGACTCTGGGTTATTGCCCAGGTAGTCAGTTGTCTCTGTCATTTGTTGCACATTTTGGAAGATTCTTGTTTGTACTTCCTGGTTTCTCAAGTAATATTACTTCCCTTCTCAGATCTTTGATGGAATTGAAGATTGGATAATTGTACTTACCCTCCTCATGATTTAGCTAAACTTAATTTCAATACATTATTTAGACTCCTTGAAATAGAATGCTTAGTAAAACTTTTGCTATTTGTTTCTTGCTTAATGTTGTTTGCTGCTTGTAATTTTATATTTGGTATCTGTTCCTATTGTATATAGTTGTATTTGGTTTGTTTTGATCTTGTTTAGACAAAAAGGGGAGATGATGGGGAAACTCAGCCAATCACATTTGGCTAGGGTGTGACCACATGGGGCCAGGGAAGAAAGACCTAGGGATCCAGGTGCCCTCCCCTTTTGCTTCTCTTTGCAGTGTGTGATATTTGCTGGACCCCAATCATGTGAGCTTCCCTGTTTTCCAATTATTAAACTAGATCTGTTGTATTGAGCTTGTCTGGTTAATTCTAGCTTACCAATTGACTATGCCCATCATTTATTCATTGTCAGTTCAGTATCTGTGAGCCCTTATGAGTCCAGTTAGTTGATTATGTGGGTTTTCGACACCTCTTGTTCCTTTAGTCCTTCCTCCCTCTCTTCAGCAGAATTCCTTAAGCTCAGCCTAATGTCTGGCTTGTTAGGGTCTCTGTCACTGAGGAACACTTAAATAAAGGTTAACATCCATAGTCATCAGGGAAATGCAAATCAAAACTACTTTGAGATTCCATAGTACATCTGTTAGAATGGCTAAGATAAAAACACAAGTGACAGTTCATGCTGTTAAGGGAAACATTCTTCCTTTGCTGGTGGGAGTGCAAACTTGTATAGTCACTATGGAAATCAATATGGTGATTCCTCATAAAATTGAGGATAGATCTACCTCAAGACTCGATTATACCACTCCTAGGCATATACCCAAAAGAGGCTCCATTCTACTACAAGCACAGTTGCTTAACTATGTTCATTGTGGTTGTATTTATAATAGCCAGAAACAGAAAGCAACCTAGATGTCCTCAAGTGAAAAATGAATAAAGAAAATGTGGTACATTTACACATTTGAACAATGGAATATTACGCAGCAATAAAAAGAAAAACATGACATCTTTAAATTTGCAGATAAGTGGATAGAACTAGAAATAATCATCCCAAGTGAGGTTGCCCAGACCCAGAAAGACAAAGATGGTATGTATTGACATAAATGGATGTTAGCTACTAAGTAAATAAAAATCAAACTACAAAAGGAGGGCTCTAAGAGATACACATGGATTTCCCTGGAAATGGCAAATGGAATAGATTTCACAGGTTTACTGGGACTTGGTAGGGATTGGAATGGGAGAGATCAGGTGTGGGGGAGATGAAGGAAGAGAATGCTTAGAGAGAGAGAGAGAGAGAGAGAGAGAGAGAGCTGGAATTGGAGGCACTTAGGGTGGTGTACAAACCTAGCACAGTGGAAACTTTCTGGAATCTGTGAGGGTGACCCTATTAAGGACTCCTAATAATGAAATATATGGAGTCTGAACTGGCCATCTTTTATAGTCAGGTGTAGAAAGTGCTTTTGTAGTCAAGTGCTTTTGGTTGCTGCCCACCCGGCTATCTTAGAAATACAAAAACTGTATTAATTAAGTCACTGCTTGGTCCATTAACTCTAGATTCTTATTGGCTAACTCTTATATTAATTTATCCCATTTCTATTAATCTGTGTATTACCACATGGTAGTGGCTTACCAGGAATTTTTCAGCATGCCTGACTCTGGCATGGCTCCTTGGCATCTCCCTGACTCCACCCTTCTTTTTCCCAGCATACAGCCTACCTTTCCCTGCCTAGTTCTATTCTTCCCTGCCATAGGTTCAAAGCTGTTCTTTATTCATTAAGCATAAAAAGCAACACATGGAAGGACCTCCCAGACCAATTCCCCTTTTCTGTTTAAACAAAAAGGAAAGCATTAACTTTAACATAGTAAAATTACATATAACAAAACAGGTATCAAGCAAGAATTACAGTTACAATATTGCTATTTACTTTATCTTTTATCATAACTAAGGAAAACTATAACTATAACTATCTATATATTCTTCAATTCCATCAAAGACTCCAGAAGGGTATAATATTACCTAAGAAAACAAAAAGTGCATTCTAAGCAACTTCCAAAACTCTAGAATTGATAGAAACATCTCACGGCCTATACATTAACCCAAAGTTCTGCTGTACCATTCGGGCATCCATCTTCAACCTACAGGACTATAGTATCCAACAGACTTTTTCACAAAGCAGGAAATTTCAAAGACAGTTCGACCTACACTGGCAGTTTGTCCATCACCTTTGTTTTTTAATTTTGTGTCCTCCAGTATGCCTAGCAGACTCTTTCATGAAACAGGAATCCCAAAGGATCCTCTCACCTTTAGGCAACTTTAGCAGTCATTTCTCTGTGGTTTCTCCATGCCCAGTTTATCAAGCAGTCCAGGCAAGAGCAGTTTCTTGTCAAATGGTCAACCAAATCCACAGTCTCTTCAATACCCATCATCCTCTTAAAGTAGCTTAGTGCTGCTAGGAGCAGATGTGTCTCACTATCATGAAAAGTCTTAAGTTCTTAAACATTTAAATGCCATATTCTGAAGGTCTCTGAAAGATTTGAAGAATACCTATCTAACTGAAATATATCTCTATATATTTAGAAAACCTAACATGACTATAATCTTGACTATTATAAATGATTATGTATTAACCTATATTTCTTAATTAAACATTACATTTTTAAATGAACTAGACAAACACAATACATTAATCAAGTTTAGAAATATACATGGCTCTGGGGTGGCCTGGGCAGTTTGGATGCTCAACTTACTGAACCTGGATGGAGGTGGGCGGTCCTTGGACTTCCCACAGGTCAGGGAGCCCTGATGGCTCTTCGGGCTGATGGGGGAGAGGGA
>NW_004949157.1:515854-520466 GCF_000317375.1 Microtus ochrogaster
AAAATTTATCTTAAATTTGTATCATTAAATGAAGATCCAAACCAAGGCAAATTATTCATCTCTATATAATATCCCCATTTAAAGGTAAACAATTATAAACAATATTTGGGAATATGGGCATAGTCCCATCCATACTGCTTCCTGCTGTGTTGGGGTGCTGTTAATCAGGTCTTTCATGGTGTAACCTGCATGCTAGGTTCATCTCAGTCAGCAGTTGAGCGAAGTAATTTTTTGAGGGTGTTTACAGCAACTTTTCAGGGTCCATTGTCTATCAAACCATATTAGCCTGGAATGAATCCACAGATTCTCATCCTCTGTGGAAACAAAAGAAGAACCTCTTCCAAAGTAGCATATCTTTAGAAATAAATTTTGAAGTCAAGATAGCTTTATAATATACATGCTAGTTGAGCTTAGTAGCCCATACAATGAAATGTCTCTCTGTACTTAGCTCCTTCACAGTCAAAAATTCAAAGTAAACACAATAGTATACATAATCCAGACTCTCTGTGTATATTCCATGTTTATGTGGCTTAATTTTTTACTCCTTTTAATCTATGACTGTCTGTACTCTCTCTCTTTAAAGACTTTGTTTTATTTAAAAAAACCATTTAATTTCTTTTATAACCCTCTGTACTTTTTCTTCTCTCTCCCAAGTCTACATGCATTTATCCAACACTGTGACCCATTTAGAATTCTTTTGTGTCTGAATCTATCCTTATTGCATTGTTTGTAATTCTTTAATGTCTTGAAGATCTTTTAAAACGGTAAGCAGCTTGTCTTTAGCTGCTGTAGATGCTGTCTCTGCATCTCTCCACTTTCAAAATGGTGGAGGTACCATTACTGCCAGCTATGGGGCTACCAGGTAGGAGCCACACTCAGCACTTTAACTCTGAGAATGAATGTGCAGCACATAAACCCTTTTTATCTGAGTAATTGCTAAATATGCCATGCAGCACACTGGGCAGCCTAGAAATATCTCTATATCGTGGCAGGAATCTGTCATACTCTCCTGCTTGTGCACACTTAGCAGTTCTGATCCCACTGCCTGCCTAGGCAGGGAATACTGAGCAATGGGCATGGTCTCAGCTACTTTCTTCCTGACCCCAAGTGGGAACACAAACACCCAGGGACACAAATGCTATTCAAATGTTCCATAGCCAGAGTTTGTGCTGTTGCTGGGAGGAGGGGGCTGCTTGTTTGTCCCAGCAGACCAGAATCAAAATAATCAAACAGAAACTGTATTAATCAAATCACTGCTTGGCCCATTAGCTATAACTTCTCATTGGCTAAGTCTTACATCTTAATTTAACCCACTTCTATTACTCTGTGTTTTTCCACAAGGCTGTGGCTTACCGTGTAAAGTTTCATCTCATCTTTGGTGGCAGATCCTTGGCATTCTCCTGATTCTGCCCGTCTTTCTCCTAGCTTTCAGTCCAGTCCTCCTTGCCTAAGTTTTGCCCTATCAAAAGGCCAAGTAAGTTTCTTTATTAACCAATGAAAGCAACACATAGACAGAAGGACCTCCTATACCAGTGTGCTGGGAGCATGACCCAGAAAGCTGCATTTTTAAAAGGGCATGGCTTTTTTCTGCTAAGCTCAGTTGGTAGAGCATGAGACTCTTAATCTCAGGGTCATGGGTTCATACCCCACGCTGCAGCCAATTTGTAGAAGGAGGGCACTTGTTGGTTGCTAGCTGCCCAGCTAGCTTAGATCCAAAATAACCACAGAAAAACTGTATTAATAAATTGCTGCTTGGTCCATTAGCTCTAGTTTCTTATTGGCTAGCTCTTATATTAATTTAACCCATTTATATTAATCTGTGTATTTATACATGGCAGTGGCCTACCAGCAAAGATTTAGCATATCTGAATCTGGCGGTGGCTCCATAGCATCTCCTTACCCTGCCCCTCTTTCTCCCAGCATACAGCCTACCTTTCACTGCCTAGTTCTGTTCTTCCCTGCCATAGGCTCAAAGCAGTTCTTTATTCATTAACCAAAAAAAGCAACACATGGAAGGACCTCCCATACCACTCAGGCAAAGCCTCCAGTGATGGGACACAGTTGCACATTATTGGCCAACAGAATCCTGTGAAGCTCCTCAAACTATCCAAGGTGATATAAAAGGTTCACTCTGTCCTACTGCAGAGGACAATATCCACATATCACATTGAACAAAGAGGCCATGTTGTTGCCTGCATAGATGCTTCACCTTTATATTCTAGTCTATTTGGTGTAGCAAGATACTCTGTAGGCTGCTGAAAGAGAAACCTGGACACCAACAAAATCACAAAACCTTTGACCTACAATCCATACTGGCTGCAAAATATGGTGGGGCAATGGTGACATAGGACTTGTGAAAATGGCTAAGCAATACCTTGTATTGCTTGAGGCCCATGCCACAAGAAGGATCTCATTGCTGACACTGCCTTGATGGTCAGGATCTGAGGCTGGATAGCCTAGATATCTATAGTACAATTAAAAATAACTGGCAAAATATAATGAAAATCAATGAAATTATTATTAATGGTATTCTGAGATACTCATAGATAAATGCCTTGTCCAGGCATCATCAGAAAGATTTCCACAGGCAGCATATGTGAGTGGTTACAGAGACCCATAGCCAGACACTATGGAGAGACAGACAGACAGATAGACAGACAGACAGAGACAGAGAGAGAGAATCTTATTTGGAGGTCTCCATCAGTCCCTCACCTAGGAACCCTGGGAATCTTGTGAAAGAGGGGGAAGAAAGATTGTAGGAGTCAGAGGGTATAGAGGATACTATGATAACATGGCTCACCAAATCAACTAAACAGGGCCCATATGGACCCTCAGAGACTTAAGCAGCAAGCACTGGCTCTGCTAGGGTCTGTATCAGGTCCTCTGTTTATATGTTATGGCTGCTAGCTTGGTGTTTTTGTGGGACGCCTAACAATGGGAACATGTATGTCTGACTCTTTCACCTGTTCTTGGAACTTTTTTCCTCCTTTTGTATTGCATTTTCTAGTCTCAATATAAGGACTTTGCCTTGTCCTTGTTCTTGTATCTTGTTTTGTTCTGTTTGACTATTCTCTCTTGGAGTCCTGCTATTTTCTTAAGAAGAAATGGAGGGGGAGTAGATCTGGAGGAGGGGGAGGAGGAGGGGTAGAAAACTGGGAGGAACAGAGGGATGGAAAACTGTGGTTGGGATAAATCATATGAGAGACAAATTTATTTTCAATTTAAAAAGCAAATAAATAACTTAAACTTAAAAAGAAAAGAGTATCTATGATAAATGATCAAGAAAATATACGTAGATTGATTGGTAAACATGTTTATCATACTGTTTGTTATATCATTCAGTTGTGGTCATTGGAGTAAATGGACTTACAATTTCTGGTTAAAGATTTCTTTAAAGTTTTGTTCATTACTTCTGATGTGATTATTTCTGTATTTAACAAAAGAAAAAACAAAACCCTTTATTGGTGACACAAAACCAGGGGCAGATTCTCAAGACAACATTCAGACAGGCACAGATTCAGACTCAAACAGACAGGTAGAGGAGAATAGAAGACACAGTAAAAGTGAAATGGAGAAAACAAATCTGGATTCACTCTCTGATGTGGGATTCCCCTCTGTATGCTATGATTATCATTGATTAGTAAAGAAACTGCTTTTGGCCTATAGTAGGATAGAGTAGAGATAGGCATGGAAAACTAAACTGAATGCTGGGAGAAAGAAGGTGTAGTCAGAGAGACACTATATAGCCCCACCGGAGACAGATGGCAGGGATGGAACTTTACTTGGAAAGCCACAGCCATGTGGCAATACACAGGTTAATAGAAATAGGTTAACTTAAGATATAAGAGATAGCCAATAAGAAGCTAGAGATAGCTTTTTTTTTTTTTTTGTACCTGGATCATCATCGGGCTACCAGGCGGCCCTGTTTAGGTACTGAGGAGTTCCATTTGGACGGGCTACCCACCCAGAGAGGATCTCACCCCGCCTGCCAGGTTTTTTCCTTTTGTCCCCGGATCATCGGGATACCAGGCAGCCCTGTTTAGGTACTGAGGAGTTCCATCTGGTTGGGTGAGTGTGTGCCATCCAGGGGTGGATTGACCCGGAAGAGACCACAAACTCCCCTCCCCCAGCTCCTTCTGCAGGGCTGTCTTTCTTACACCCCCCCCAAGCCTGCATTTTCTGCTAGGTCCTTTGCTCAGGAACAGTTTTCTGCTCCTACACTAAGGCGACCCACCCAGAACAGTGAGTACCTGCCTACTGGGCAGGCCTCAAGGACACCCCCCCGAAAGGGAGCACGTGCACCTTCAGCTTTTGTGGCAGGGTGGCCTGTGTTCTACTTGTCCCCGCCCTGCCCCCCAAGTGCTCCCTTTTGTCCATGGGTCATTGGACTACTAGGCGTCTATGTTTCGGTGCTGAGAAGTTCCATCTGGACTGGATGGTTCCTGCTTCTACACTGAAGAGTTACAACCAGAGAGTCAGTCTACAAACTCATGGAAACTGAACAGTCAACTACTGAACCACACCTGGATCAAGGAAGAAATAAAGAAAAAAATCAAAGACTACCTCGAATTCAATGAAAATAAAGAAACAACCTACTCAAACTTATGGAACA
>NW_004949157.1:523578-542132 GCF_000317375.1 Microtus ochrogaster
GAGATGGGGAGAGAAAAGTGAGAAGGGGAGGATGTAGGGAACTTGGGGAAACAGGATGATTGGGATAAAGGAAGGCTGGATAGGGGAGCACGAAAGCACAATACTTAGTTAAGGGAGCCACCTTAGGGTTGGCAAGAGACTTGAACCTAGAGTGGCTCCCAGGAGCCCAAGGCGATGTCCACAGTTAGTTCCTTTGGCAGATGAGGATAGGGAACCTGAAACGACACTATCCTATAGCAATACTGACGAATATCTTGCATATCATCATAGAACCTTCATCTGGTGATGGATGGAGATAGAGACAAAGACCCACACTGGAGCACTGAACTGAGCTCCCAAGGTCCCAATGAGGAGCGGAAGGAGGGAGAACACGAGCAAGGAAGTCAGGCCCATGAGGGGTGCACCTACCCACTGAGACAGTGGGGCTGATCTATTGGGAGCTCTCCAAGGCCAGCTGGACTATGACTGAAAAAGCATGGGATAAAACCGGACTCTCTTGAACATGGCGAACAATGAGGGATGATGAGAAGCCAAGGACGATGGCACGGGGTTTGCCCAATTAAAAAATGGGGCACTGAACTGAACAGAGAATTCTCAATAGAAGAAATTCGGATGGCCAAAAGACACTTAAGGTCATGCTCAACCGCCTTAGAGATCAGGGAAATGCAAATTAAAACAACTCTGAGATACCATCTTACACCTGTCAGAATGGCTAAAATCAAAAACACCACTGATAGCCTTTGCTAGAGGGGTTGTGGAGTAAGGGGTACACTCATCCATTGCTGGTGGGAATGCAAACTTATGCAACCACTTTGGAAATCAGTGTGGTGATTTCTCAGGAAATTCGGGATCAACCTACCCCAAGACGCAGTAATACCACTCTTGGGAATATACCCAAGAGATGCCGTATCATATGACAAAAGCGTTTGTTTAACTATGTTCATAGCAGCATTATTTGTAATAGCCAGAACCTGGAAACAACCTAGATGCCCTTTAATAAAAGAATGGGTGAAGAAAGTGTGGAATATATAATTATTAGGGTACTACTCAGTGGTAAAAAATAATGACTTCGCGAATTTTGCATGCAAATGGATGGAATAGAAAACACTATCCTGAGTGAGGTAACCTAGACCCAAAAAGATGAACATGGCATATACTCACTCATAATTGGTTTCTAACCATAAATAAAGGACATTGAGCCTATAATTTGTGATCCTAGGGAAGCTAAATAGAAAGGTGAACCCAAAGAAAAACATATAGTCATCTGCCTGTATATGGGAAGTAGACAAGATTGCCGGGAAAACAAACTGGGAACGTGGGGGTGCGGTTGATGGTGGTAAGGGAAAATAGGGTGAGAAAAGTGAGAAGGGGAGGATGGGGTGATATGGGAGTGTCATATATCAATCTGTTGATTTCATTGGTTGAGCAATAAACAAACTGCTTGGGCCCATAGCTTAGAACATAGGTGGGTAGAGTAAACAGAGCAGAATGCTGGGAGGAAGAGGAAGTGAGCTCAGACTCTACAGCTCTGCTCTGGGGCAGAGAAGCCATGCTCCCGGCTCCTGGGTGGACGCGGAGATAGCTCTGCTCTCTGAGGCACACGCGATGAAGCTCTGACCCAGGATGGGTGTAGGCTAGAATCTCCTTGGTAAGCCACCTTGTGGGCTACAGCAGATTATTAGAGATGGGCTAGTCCAGGTGCGAGAGTTAACCTAGAAGAGGCTAGATAGAAATGGGCCAAGCAGTGATTAAAAGAATACAGTGTCCGTGTAATTATTTTGGGTAAAGCTAGCCTTTCGAGCAGCGGGGTGCTGGGGATGCAGCCCCGCCGCTCCTATTACTACAATGGGGGGAGCTTGGGGAAATGGGATGGTTGGGATAAAGGAAGGATGCATATGGGAGCAGGGAAGTATATATTCTAATTAAGGGAGCCATCTTAGGGTTGGCAAGAGTCTTGACTCTAGAGGGGCTCGCAGGTGTCCAGGGAGATGTCTCTAGCTAGTACCTTGGGCAACTGAAGAGAGGGAACCTGGAATGACCCTATCCTATAGCCATACTGATGAATATCTTGCATATCACCTTAGAACCTTCATCTGGTGATGGATGAAGATAGTGACAGAGACCCACATTGGAGCAATGGACTGAGCTCCCAATGCCAAAATGAGGAGCAGAAGGGGGGAGAACATGAGCAAGGAAGTCAGGACAGTGAGGGGTGCACCCACCCACTGTGATGGTGGGGCTGATCTTTTGAGAGCTCACCACGTCCAGTTGGACTGGGACTGAATAAGCATGGGATAAAACCGGACTCTCTGACCATGGCGTACAATGAGGGCTGATGAGAAGCCAAAGACCATGGAAGGGGGTTTTGATCCTACTTCATGTTCTGGCTTTGTGGGAGCCTAGCCAGTTTGGATGTTCACCTTCCTGGACCAGGATGGAGGGGGAAGGGTCTTGGACTTCCCACAGGGCAGGGAATCTGGACTGCTCTTCAGACTGGAGAGGGAGGGGGAATGGACTCGGGGGAGGGGGAGAGGCTTGGGGAGAGGGGGAGAGGAGTGGGTTTAGGGGGAGAGGAGTGGGTTTAGGGGGAGAGGAGTGGGAGGAGGAGGAGGGAAATCGGAGGCGGGGAGGAGGAGGAAATTGTTTCAAAAAATAAATAAATAACAAACAAAAAATACTATGGCATGTGAAAAAGACAAAAAAAAACACAAAGAGTTGTAATAGACCCACCATATGGCCCAGTTATACCACTCCTGGGCACATGCGCAAAGGAGTCTATATCCTATTACAGAAATACTTGTCCATTCATATTCATTGCTTCTCTAGTCACAATAGCTAGAAAACAAAACCAGCCCATATGTCCATCAACTGATGAATGGATAATAACAAAGTAGTTTATACACAAAATTGAATTTTATCCATATCTAAAGAAAAATAAAATTATTAAACTTGCAAGTAAATTAATGAGACTGGAAAAAACTATTTACATAGGCTCAGAAGAGAAAGTGTCTTGTGTACTCTGTGATGTGGTGATTCTAATTATTTACCTCTGTTTGTTTAACAAGAAATATCTGTGAAAACCAGGAAACTAGCAAAGGGAAAATTGGTATAGTGGTTGTAATTTTAAGGATGGAAGTAGAACATATATAAAATGAAAGGGGAAATAATGGAGGTGGAAATATTTAAGTGAGGAGATGTTATGAAATAATCTTTTAGCACACTGTGAGGATGTGTTGTGCTGATTGGTTTAACTGAATACCCAATAGCTAGGCATGATTTCTGGGCAGAGAGGATACTGGGAAGAAGAAGGCAGAGATACTGGGGAGATACAGAGCAAGCAGGATAGGCAGTATGGAGATGAGGTAGTAAAGCCACAAGCAGAAAGGAAATTAATAGAAATGGGTTATTTTGCTATAAGACATAGTTAGAAACAAGCCTAAGCTAAGGCTAAGATTTCATAATTAATACAAGTCTGTGTCATTTTTTGTGAGCTGGTAGCACAAATAAATGTCTGACTACAGGGTAGAGGATGAGAGAAAACAAGCATGTGAGGATGGGGAAAATTAAATAAAGTGTATATAAAATTAAAAATTAAAAAAATCATGTAGAAGTCTCCTATCTTATAACTCAAATTTAAAAAGTATAAATAAAATTGTAGGGATTTTCATGCTCTTAGAGCAACGGAGTTACTAAATAAAATTTTCAGTCTTGACTGTGAGATAACTCTGTGTTATTCAACATTTACAGAGAAAAGCCCCCAGCAACACCCAAAATAGGCTCTTCTCAATCCTCTTAATTGACTAGTAGATCTAGAGTACAATGTGTTATTGATAAAGATAACACACAGCTTGGCTTCATGACCCAGAGAAAGCAAACTGGAACCAAGCAGGCTGGAAACTTTCTCCCTTAAAATGACCTTTAAAAATGCGAGAAAGTGCTATGTAGGCTCCTAGAAGAAAAAAAAAAGTATCAATGATTTCACCCACTTCTGAGCCTCATGAGCCAAAAAATCAACATGTCGTACAAGATATTCCCTCTGTGCTATGGTGTCACTACACTACTGTTGTGACAGTCACAACCATGTTTATGGTTGGTTTTGAGGCATACTTCACAGGATGGAACCCATTCTGGTACTGTGGAACTTACTACTATTATTTAAATAAATTGACATAGAGTTCCAGGTGCTTTCTAAACATCTATGTCTATACTGATAGAAAAGATACACTCAGCCTTAATCAGAGATGCCTCTCTTTGAAATAAAAAGGCAGTGAATTCAGAGACTCTTGGCTGCCCCAAACATGGAGAATGTAAATAACCTTGGAGGTGTCAGTTTTCAACAACACATTAACACCACCCGACTTGACCTTAGGGAAGGAACATTGTAGAAGACAGAAAAGAAATGTGTGTGAACTTCAAGCACTATATTGAAGAGGTATGGAGAGAGTGGATAGACTTCTCTTGTTCCTGATTTTAGTGGAATGACTTTAAATTTCTCTCCATTTAATTTGATGTTAGCTGTCAGCTTGTTGTATATTGCTTTTATTATATTTAGGTATGAACCTTGTATCCCTAATCTCTCCAAGACCTTTATCATAAAGGGGTGTTGAATTTTGTCAAATGCTTTTTCGGCATCTAATAAAATGATCATATGGTTTAATGATGGATTACATTGATAGATTTTTTTTATGTTGAACCAGCCCTGCATCTCTGGGATGAAGCCTACTTGATCATAATGGATAAATTTTTGGATGTGTTCTTGGATTCGGTTTGCCAGTATTTTATTGAGAATTTTTGCGTGGATGTTCATGAGTGAGATTGGTCTGTAATTTTCTTTCTTGGTTGAGTCTTTGTGTGAGACCCACATTGGAGCACTGGACTGAGCTCCCCAGGTCCAGATGAAGAGCAGAAGAAGGGAGAACACTAGCAAG
Source organism: Microtus ochrogaster (assembly GCF_000317375.1). Taxonomy (NCBI): domain Eukaryota; kingdom Metazoa; phylum Chordata; class Mammalia; order Rodentia; family Cricetidae; genus Microtus; species Microtus ochrogaster. The sequence goes on from NW_004949157.1 coordinate 528,507, forward strand.
GAAGTCAGGACCTCGAGGGGTGCGTCCACCCACGGAGACCATGGGGCTGATCTAATGGGAGTTCACCAAGGCCAGCTGGACTGGGACTGAACGGGCATGTGATCAGACCAGACTTTCTAAATGTGAATGACAACGAGGCCCAACTGAGAAGCCAATGATAATGGCACTGGGCTCTGATTCTACTGCATGTACTGGCTTTTTGGGAGCCTAGTCTGTTTGGATGCACACCTTCCTAGACCTGGATGGAGGGGGGAGGGCCTTGGACTTCCCACAGGGCAGGGCACCCTGACCTCTCTTAGGACTGGAGAGGGAAGGGGAGGGGGAGTAGGGGGAAGGGGAGGGAAGTGGGAGGAGAGGAGAGGAGAGGAGAGGAGGAGGTGGAAATTTTTAATAAATAAATAAATTTTAAAAAAAGAAACACTAAAAAAAAGAAACGTGTGAAGGGTGGGAAAACAGCATAAAGGGATTCAAAAAAACCCATCTTCTAGACTCCATACAATCATAACAATAATGAACTCACCTACCTACACAGCACCACACAAAATCAATCCTATCAGCACTCAACTATGGAAAAAAAGTGATTCACAGGACCTTATCCCTCAATGCTCAAGTGATAGATTTTGAGAAAGGAGAAACAATTATCTTCAGTTGTGTACCCAATACTGAGCTCACCAGCCTCCAATATATAGCTCCAAATTCATGATCACAAAGGCAATCCATCTTAAACTGTTGGATCACGAAAAAATACATAGATCTGAATGAGATCAGGAGTTTTATAGTGAAGAGAGTACTAAGGAGATGGGAGCGTATGGATAAGATTGGCCACTATGTATTTTGTGCATGTATGAAACTGCTGGAAAAAATGTAATTATTCGTTAAAAAAAGTTCAGAAAATAACATAATGAATGTATATTGAATGGATACTATACAATTGCTAATGATACCTGTCCTGAAACCCGTTTCAAAATCCATAAACTGAAATTCAAAAGTAATTAAACTAAGAAAAATTTGTAATTTCTATATTTTTTTAAATCCTTGAGAATTGTCATAGGGTTTCTATTGGTATGAAGATACACCATGACCAAAGCAAATTCTCATTTATTTATTTCATTTTATATACATTGTTACTTTGACTACATATTTGTCTGTGTGAAGGTGTCAGGTCCCCTGGAACTGGAGTTACAGACAGTTGTGAGCCACCATGTGGTTGCTAGGAATTGAACCTGGATCCTCTGGAAGGAAAGCCAGTGCTCTTAACCAACTGAGCCAACAATTCTTTTAAACTACACTATGCAATTTGGGGCTTGGTTAAAATTTCATGGAGTTAGTCTCTCCTCATCATAGCAGGCCAGCAGGCATGCAGGGTGATGGAGAATTAGCTAAGAGTTCTACATCCTGATCCATAGGCAACAGGCAGAGATCCACTGGGCCTGACATGGATTTCAAAACATCAAAGCCCACAACCTGTGGACACACTTCCACCAACAAGGCCACACCTTTTAATCTTTCTAATTTTTCTCAAACAGTTCACCACCAGAGGACTAAGCATAGACATATATGCACATATGGGGACCATTCTCATTCAAACCACAGCAATCAAATGAAATTGGATTAGAGACCAAAAGAAAAGAAATAGGATAGGAGTTTAAATGATTCAAAGTGGGCATGCACTATCCTGAGCTCAAGATAAATTTGAGTTATTTATTAAATAATACTGTGAAAGGCCTTTCCATATGATCCACATGATATCCTATTTTCAGAAGAAATATTTTGTAAACTTCCTGTTATTATCCTTTGAAATAAATTTGAAGTGAGCTTGAATACAAGAACTTTTTAAATATCTATTGACCTTATTAAATTTTTTATTTAATTTTTTTCATTTTATGTATCAATCACAGTTCCTCTTCTTTCCCTTCTCCCTCCCCCACTTTCCCTGTTGCCGGGGTTTCTGTTCTGCCCAGTTTCTGTAATAGTTAAATCCCAAAGAAATAACACAGAGGTCTATATTAGTTATAAATGGATTGGCCCATTAGCTCAGGGTTCTTATTAACTTCTATAAATTATATTATTCCATTATTCTAGAATATGTTAGCCATATGGCTCAGTACCTTTTTCTTCGAGGCAGTCACATCTTGTTTCTTCTGGGTCTGGGCTGGGACTGCATCCTCTTCCTAGAATTCTCTTTTCTCCTTGACCTGCCTCTATTTCCAGTCTGGTTGTCCCATCTCTACTTCCGCCTGGCTACTGGCCAATCAGTGTTTATTTAAAATATAATTGACAGAATACAGGCCATGGTCCCACACCATTTAACTTTCACCCTTCTCACACTCCTCTATCCACTTCTCAGAGCAGGTAAGACCTCTCAGGAGGAGTCAACAAAATATGGCATACAAATTAAAGGGAGGGTCATTCTCCTCCCACCTGTATCAAAGCTGAGCAAGCTATCCCACCATAGGGCTCCAAAAGGCCTGTTTATGAACCCAGGATAATTCCTGGTCCCAATGCCAGGGGCCGTACAAATAAATCAAGCCATTTAACTGTCACCCACATTCAGAGGGCCTAGTATATTCCCATGCATGTTCCTTACTAAATTTTTAATTGACTCCCCTTTTAATTTAAATAGTAAAACTATACAATAACAGCGAGTATTCACCACAATAATGTGACAAATAGTAAATAAAACCAGATATGCCATTTCACTTTAAAAGTGCATCTTCAAATCTTTTTTGATTATTGTCTAATTGCCTTAAATATATGTAAACTTGATGCTTATCAGTTTGCTTGAGAAGGATTATGTTTATTTCTAAACTGGAAAGCATAGGCAGCTTAGATAGATGAAAGATGTAGTTGTGGCTCTATTGGATGAAGATAAGGTGTCATGTTTTCTCTAATTCTGTGAAACAGTTAATAACCCTTGTTTATCTTCTTAACTATTACCCAGCTAGCATGCCAAACGGATTTGGGTAAGTAGTGGCTTCCCAATAAAAGTGTGATGAATGAATAAATGACAGATTATGAATGGGAAACTAGAAAATATGTAAAACTTAGGAATTTGTTGAAGGTAGAAGAATTCAGACACTGTATTAGTACTATCTACTTTCCAACTCTTACCTTGACTGACTATATAAGTTCTCTAGTTTTTCTGTGACATCATTTCCTCATCTCTAATATAATAATGCTAACTAAACATACCTATCTTATTACAAAATTATTGTGATGGTGGGATTTATGGCACAGAAACCTCTAGAGCAGTGCCTGCCACATAATAAATACTCAATAAAAAGTTTTCTATTAGTAATAATGACTGGTATGTTGCTAAAGTTTTAAGACAATAAACACTCACTATGCACCACAACTTATGCATGTGTATAGAATATCCTTCATAGTTCCAGGGCTTTGGCATGCTTAACTTTTATGTTTAGTAACCAAAAGAAGGTTCTTATGCTTGTTGGTTTTTGTCAACTTGACACAAACCTAGACATATCTTAAAAGTAAGAATCTTACTTGAGAAAATATCTCCATAAAACTGGCATGTAGTATCATCTTAATTAATGATTGACGTGGTCGGTTCCAGCTCACTATGCGTGGTGCCGTCCATGGGCAGGTGGTCATGAAAGATATAATAAAGCAAGGTGAGCAAACCATTAAAAGAAAGCCGGTAAGCAGCACTCCACCTTGGCCTCTGCTTCAGCTCCTGCCTTCAGGTTTCTGCCCTTCTCCTGCCTTGGAAACTAACTTACTCCTTGAATTGCTTTTGGTAATGTGTTCTTTTCCAGAAACACAAAGCATGTCAAGACAGTTTCCAAGCAATGAAGATTGTCTGAAGGATGATGAATAAATCAGTGTAAGAATGAATGAATACTTACTCAACATCTTGAGCAGATCTGACATCCCCCAAGACTCTGAATTTAATCTTCTGCCTGGAATCTTGTTGTTTTTTGACAGTTCCCATGGCATGGTCTTGCACTTGAAGTCTGTCTATCTAGACCCTTCAATTTAATGGTTCGGTTGATTAGAATTGATATTATCTACCAAACTCTGTAATTTTCCAAGAATATAATGCTTCATAGCACCCTTATGAATTCACAGATGACAAACTGAAAACAAATTATATCTCATTCAAGATTTCTATTGTACTGGTTCTTAGGTTTCTATTTTCATTAGAATGTAGAACTGAAGTAGAACAGGCATTATGCAGAACATTTAATGGTAAAGACTTTGAGTCATATCATAGATCATATCCATAACGCAAGCTACCTACTTGCTCTCTGATCTTAGGTGTTTTAACTCTACTCTTGTTTCTTGAAAGATAAAGCGAGAACAACTATAGTAATTGAGTTTTAACTATACAACACAGTGTCTATCATGTCTCCACATAGAAAATGTACCCAATAAATAGGATCTGCTGTGTATTCAAGTAGCTCATTATACTAAATACCCATTTTATACCAGGCATTACTTTAGGTATTTAGTGATTAAATTATGATTCAGACACTTGCACTGCCCTCAAAAACTTTATAACCAGATATGTGTAACAAACAAGAAAACATAGTAATTTATGATATATGAAAAACAATAGAGGGAAATTCATGTGGAAAGTAAAACTGAATTATATCATCAGGTGTGCAGTCACCCAAGGGTTTAAATAAGTTAGTCACATATTGTACACAAAGAAGAGAGTCGGTACAATATTGATTGTTAATAAAAATAACATTGTTTATTTATCAGAAAAAAAGGAAAAATAAATAAAGGTGGCTTTACATTTTGGTATGTTTTATTAACATCCATAATTAAGTTAAACACTAATTAAGCACTATGGAACTGAGAAATAATAAGTGTACCATGCCAGCATCTTGTAACATGAAAAGACATATTTAGATATCAGGTAATTTGGATATTGAGATGCTGAGAATCTGTCTCTTTTAGATTGTAAATGAAGAACACCCAAGAGAGTCACCTAACCTTGGCTTTGTGCTATGCAGCAAAAAAGAACAGAACAGGAAAGTATCTCACAGTGTTGAGCACAGAGTAGGATATTGATGAAAACCAGCCAGAAATATGGCCCATTCAAAGAACATTTTATGTACTGTTAGCTTAAATCTATTCATTTTATTATTGAGGTACAGGGGTAAGGCTACTAGCTTTCTTAACATACAGTCCTTTATAATAAAAATAAGAAGGATATTATTATTTATATTAAGGGTATTATTCTTTTTTGCCTATAGCTTAACTTCTTTGAATAGGATTCAACACACACAAAAAAATCTTTGTTCCATGAATTAGGTAATATGGTTCATACTAACCAAGAACTCCATTATGAATAAATTTAACTTGCTTAAAAGTTGCATATGCTTAATTGACCTAATTTTACCTCTCATATTCACCCTCTTTTTGCAGTATTGTTGCTACATTGAGCTTTATCCTGTGAATCATGGTGCCCTAGAGAGCCATATCATCTTTGGGATAAAATGAAGGTATAATCACAGGACATATGCAGAAGGTCTGGAGCAGCTTACACACAGCAATTATTACCATTACAATTTGATGTGATTTTAGTTTTTCATTGTTTTTTTTTTTTAGTCAGGAAATTATTGCTAACCTCTTTTAATTCTCTTACTTCTTGATAGTAAACAACCAAGCATATAATTACTGATGGGTTTTCGATTTTATATACTGCTATATCAGACTTAGGATTGATTGATGTCATAAAAACAAGAAAAAGAAAATCATTAGGAAAATTAGATATTACTTTAAAATGTAACAAACAATGTGAATTGTTGATATAGTAATTTTCCTTTATTATTTATCCAGCCCATTTTAACTCATCCTCACTTTAGTACATATGTAACTGCATATCAGTTCATTAGAAATAAGCAATAGTACCCTTATTATTTAGTGTATCTGACAAAGTCACACTCTTTGATCAATAGAACTGCCTCATATTTGATTTTAAGAAAAAATAAGTAAACATTGAACTACCATGGTGGTATGAATGAGACTAGCCTCCACAGGTGTTGGCGGATGCTGTTTGTTTATTCCTGGCTGCCCAGACCTTAAATAATCACACAGAAACTATATTATTTGCAATACTGTTTGATAAATTGCTTAAGTACATTTCTAACTAGCTCTTAAATCTTAATCCATTTCTATTAATCTTTATATCGCCACATGGTTGTGGCCTACTGGTAAGGTTCACTGCCATGTCCAGTGTCTATCTTATATGGCTGCTAAATGGTTTCTCTCTGACTCTGCCTACTCTCTCCTCCTCTGTCTGCTTGGAATTCTTACCTTGCCCTATTCTATTTTGCAATAGGCCCAAAGCAGATTCTTTATTAACCAATGGTATTTACAGAATACAGAGGGGAATCCCACAACATATAGGCTCATATTTTATTTTGTTTTATTTTATTTCATTTCTGAATCTATAATTTCAACATTGCTCTCTTCCATTTCCTCCCTACAAAACCTCCCATATAGCCCACTTTACTCTTCTTCAAATTCAAGGCTCCATTTTTTCCTAATTGTTACTGCATGTAACACACACACACACACACACACACACACATATATACATATACATATATACACCAAAATATAGCCCATTTAGTTCATAGTTCTTCAGAGCTGACCTTTTGGCAATGGATAACAGATTGGTGGATTCTTCCCTGGGGAAAAACACCTCTCTCACTCCCATATTTTCTCAATTTCCCTATAGTTTTTTGTGTAGGGAAAATACCAATGAAGAGACTAAAGTGGATAGAGACTAACCCTCAAGGCTCATATAGCTGAAGTCTAAATCCCCTGTTGATGCAACTATTTGAGAAAGAATTGTATGTGTGACTTTGTCGTGGGAGGTATGGCCTCGTTGAGGTGTGTCACTAGGAGTATGGGATCTAAGGCTTAAACAATCCACACCACTCCCAGTTAGTTCTCTCTTCCTTATGCCTCTCTGTCTTGTGCTTGTGAATCAAGTGTAAGTTATCAGGAACTACTCCAGCTCTACTCTGCTTACCTGTTGCCATGTATTAGGAAATAATGACCTTGGAGGTATGTCACTATGAGTAGGCTCTGGGGTTTAAAAACTCCATGCCACTCTCAGTCATTTTTCTCTGACTAGTGCTAATGGATAATACATAAGTGCTCAGGTATTGCTCCAGCATTATTCCTGCTTGCTTACTGCCATGCTACCGACCATGATGATCATAGACTGTAATCCTCCAGAACCATCAGCACCCAAATTAAATGCTTTCTTTTATAAATTGTCTTGTTTACAGTGCTTTGTCATTAAACTTGAAAGGTAAATAAGACAATGACTCATTATTTATTAGCACAAGTTAACATATATATACACATATGTATGTATATATACATATATAATTGCACAAGTTAATGGGATAAACTGTATTTCTTTGCATGCACACATTACACATTAATTTTGTACATATACCATCTACCATTCTTTTTCTCTAATTCCTCACTAATAAAAATTTGTGTTGTTCATCTTCCTTTACTCTTAAATCTTCTACATTATTAGGAAATAACTGTATTTTCCTGTTTACTGTCACAGTAAAGTCATACCATTGTATTTTTGGTTTTTTTTTTTCTTGGATTTGATTTTAAGATCTTAAAATATGATTAGAAGATAGCCATATCAGTTTTCAGTGGTATTTGTTTGGCTTTTGTTTAGGTAAAAATATACACAAATATCAAAAATTGGTATCTTTTAACACACAATAAGAGGCAATGATGTATTTAACTAAGAGCAGACAGTGGGGGTAAATGATTTAGAGTCTCACCCTGCTTCCTATGCATCTCCTCCCCAATTCCTGTGTGTGGAGAAAATATGCCTGGGCAGTTTCCTGCTGTAGCCACCATGTTATGTTTTCTTTCCCACCAGGAGACTCTATCTTTCTAGAATGGTAAACAAAATTAACCACTTTTAAAGTTGCTTTAGGTCATGATAGTTTATCACAACAATAAAAAAATAACTAGCTCATATATTGGTATTAAGAGTGGGATTGTTGCAATGATGAATGTGACTGACCATGTTATTTGGGAAGGGGGATGTTTGTTTGTTTGTCTGCTTGCTTATTTTTTGTAAGAATGAGTCTTTGTTCCAAAATCATTGAATGATAAACATGTATTAATGTGGTCCTAGATGACAGTAATACTTAGAGTGAAACAAAGAGCAAAACTTTTCAAAGGGAACAATGATTTTTAACAACTGGGCTCAAAGCCAAATCTGTGATATTTGGGCAAATAATTTAGTTGAATTATGACCATGTACTGAGAACTTGCCAGAGGCTGAATCAAAAAAAAAAAAAAAAACTAATGGTGCATTTCTTTGGTGGAGGAAATTTCAAGGAAGAATAAAGAAAAATCAGAGATATGATTATATATATATATAATAGAGGTCTAAAATTTTAAAAAATGGGAAAAATGTGAGTATACTGGTCTGGAGATAAAAAAAGCAGGAGAAAACTTAATGTTCAAACCAAGTTATATATTAAAAAGGAGGCTACAGTTGTTAAGGAGATGAATGTCATTAAGAAAAACCTTGGCTCCGTAATAGAAAGATAAAAATGCACCTTCAGGGCCAACCCCATTCAATTAAAGCTGCGTTAAAAAAGAAAAAGAAAAAAAAAATAATAGCCTAAGTGGTTTCCTGTCCCTAAAGAGCAACTGCATATAAAAGTTGAGGCTAATGTGGTCTAAGGGGGTAAGGGTCCATCCCAGTTTGACAGTTAAACTTGACAATCTCATCTACATGGTATTTTTCTTGAAAGTATGACAGATGCAAGATTCGGGTAGTTCTAGATTCTTCTGCTGTGGTTTAGGAAAAATGCTAAGGCCAAATAAGGCACGGTGGGATCAGAATCCTAGGCAGGAGGATTTCAAAAGCCATTATGCAAAGCTGTGACAGTGAAGTCTGGGTTGTGATAGAGACCCCAACTTGTTGCAGATACCAGAGCCATGAGATATTTGCCAAGGAGAGCTGTACACAGGTAGCTGAGCCAGCCCAAAAGAAAGATGTGTATTTCAGGCAGAAAAATAGTGATCTAAGCCCTGTGATACCTGACTTGGAACTATACCATTTAGTGTTTATCCTTCTAGGTTTCACACCTAATTTGCTCCAGTATTTCCTTACTGTGACCATACTCTTTCCTTTTTGACTGATAGTGTACATTATTCTGTGCCATCCTTTGCTGAAAGTATGTTTTCACTGGAAGTCATAATTTAAGTAAGTTTCAGAGAAGACTTTGAACACTGTTTAGTGTTCTTAAGACCATGGGACCTTTTGAAGTTAGACAAAGTATATTCTATGTCATGAGGTAATAGTGAGCATATGAGAACAATGGGACTGAATGTGATGATCTTAATGAAAAAGCTCCTTCATAAGTTCATGTATTACACAGGAGTGTAATTATTGGGGTATTGTTAGGAGGTGGACACTTACTAGAGGCAGTATAAAACTGAGGGTGGGCTTTGAGAGTTTATAACCTTACTTCACTTCCTAAAGTTTCATTTTGTTCTTTCAAACATGTGAATAAAATATAATCTGTACAGTTCCTGCTGCCATGTTAGACATTCTCTGAGGACTCTATCCCTCTTAAGATATAAGCCAAAATAAACTTCTTTAAGTTTTTTTTGGCAAAACAAAACAATAAAGCATTCTTTCCAATGGCACACCTTTTTTCAATTACACTAATATTCATCCATTTAATTTCTCTTTCCCAATGTTCTGTTTACTTCATGGCCTTTCAAATCTCAAAAAGGCTTCAAATGCAAGTATTATCTTCCTTTCATGGGAGACAAAAAATGTGGAAAAGGCTCAGTGACATTGTTTTATCTGGGTAAACTTATCTGTATAGAGTCAGGGAATGAAACCTAAATTATGCTATATCAAAAAGATGATTTATCAGCACAGTTTCATGATCATTAAATTCACCTTCCAAAAATGTCTTTGTATCTATTGTTTTCTATATATTCTTTATAAGATAGCAGATGTTGTCTTCATGGAACATCAAGCATTAAATTGCAAATTATTAAGTGTAATTAAGTGTCCTCTAAAGTAGCAGATACTGACATTTCCCAAACTTATCTTTCTCTGACTCTCCTGGTTTCCTAGTTCTTTGGAACTGCCAGTACTTTATACTGAAGAAAAATTCACACAGAGCATGGATAACTACATTTTTTTCTGTGATGTATTTATTCTCTCTGTGAGCCAAAGAAATTAAAGACTGTTATAACTTTCAACCAGTACAGGTTGCTAATAAAAGTCAAGCTACTTTGTGTCACTGAAATATGTTATCTCCATGTACTTGTAAATCATTTGGGATGTTTTCAAGTACTCTGGCTCTATGTTTAAATATAATATACTTTCTTACTTATTCTTAAAGTAAGAATTACCATGTGATTTGCTTTGGCCAAAAAAAATGAACTGTTTGTGAAAATGAGTTATGGTAAAAAAAAATAATGTGCATATATGTCCATTCCAAGTGGGAGCTCTGAAAAATCAATGTGTAATTCATTGTTCTTTCCCTCTTTTGCCTTAGTGAACTTGGAAGCACATGTTAAGATAAAATCTAAATTACCCTGGGACCAGGAATGATTCAAAGTAGCAGAAGCCCCTGCTAAATATATGTTGAATAGAAATAAAATGAATCTTTACAAAGAAAGCTTAAATGTGCTAGGGAACTGGGTTTTTGTTTGTAGGTTTTTTTTCTTTTCTTTTATCACAGAATAACTTTGATTATCTTTATTAATTTATACATTCACTAAGATATCGAAAAACTTTGTGGGGAAAATCCTTTGGGAATTAAGAATTGTGTACATGATTATTCTAGAAAAAAAGGAAGATAGAAGAGATGAGGACCTGGATGGATTTGAAAGTAGAAAGAGAATATTAGATGAGAAAATATTTATCTGGTTGTTGCTATTTTCTTAACAGTGTATCATATCCACTGGAGATAAGCTCTAAACTAATATCTTTTTTTTTCTGAGAGCAAAATGTGTGTAAGTAAGTGCATGATTCTGAGTGTGTTTACAGGGAGTAAAAAACTAATTGGGTATGAAAGTGAGTATGGATCTAACCTTCAAGGTTATAGCCTAAAAAACTGTGATAATACAAAGCAAATATAAGAGTCAAAAGTTACTTTTGTAACATGAAGCTAAACCATGAGAAAGAAGAGTTCAGAATGCTACATATGACATTGAACTGCATCTATAAAGCATTATCTGAAGAAATAGAGAATGATGCTTTATACACAAACATATCAAAACTAAAATCACAGATTTGAAGTACATAAGAATTGGAGATAGTTAAGGGTACATGAAGCAGTAGACATGAAAAAAGTAAGAGTGGGAAAGTTTGATTTGGGTCAGATAATAAAAATCTGTTATGCCAATGTATAGGTAAATATTCATTCTTTTTTTTCAGAGTATTTACATTTTATTCACAGTTTAAATTTTAATGCTCACACTCAGGAATCAGTCAGAAATAAAGGCATTATCAAGTAATTTTAATACATTGGTTAACAGCTTAGTCTGCGAGATCAGATGGTGTTGGACTAGAAGTCCAAACATCAGGGAAGAGTTGCTCCAGACACCATTCACATAACCACAAATTGATGCAAAAGCAAGAGGATTTTTATTCTGTCATGACAGAATCCTTCATGTTCGGGATATGAAGGACAACGATAGCTGTTACAGTCCATCTTTTAAAGCAAAAAGCCACAGACACAAGGGGGGGGGACCTGTAAGTTGTTTTCCAACTTATTGAATTGGCTTATTCAAAGGATTACTAGTAGTGATTGGTCTATTCCAGGGCAGGAGAATAGCTGCGTGGTCAGGTGATAAGGGAGAGCATCTCTGTGGTATTCCTGACCTTTGGTTCAGTGACTAAATCAATACATCAGGAACTGAGTCAACATCTGTGGGTTGTATTTGCCTCAGTTCCCACAATGGAGTTATGTTTGAAGATTATTCTCAAGGACACAAGGGGATGAGCAGTCTAGTACGTGGTTATTTACAAGGACACAGGAGGACAAGCAGTCCAGTATGTGTGTGTTGGGGAGGGGGGGGGGGCGAGTATCCCTTTTCCAAGATAGAATGAGTGAAAGGTTTTAGAAAACTGTCTTAGGGTTGAGGGGGGCTTTTAGAGTCTTTCAATGGAACCCTCAACAAGTTCATTTCTGTGAGTATAGTTACTTGAAATATGGATGTTAAAAATGAACGTCAAACTCACATGTTGTCCAGGCATTTAAGGAAATATTTTTTTTAATTTTATTTTTTTATTGAAAAAAAATTTTCCTCCTCCTCCCAACCTCCCATTTCCCTCCCCCTCCTCCCACAACCCCCCCTTCCTCCCACTCCCCTTCCCCTCCCTCTCCAGTCCTAAGAGCAGTCAGGGTTCATGCCCTATGGAAAGTCCAAGGTCCTCCCCCCCTCCATCAAGGTCTAGGAAGGTGAACATCCAAACTGCCTAGGCTCCCACAAAGCCAGAACATGAAGTAGGATCAAAACCCAGTGCCATAGTCCCTGACCTCTCATCAGCCCTCATTGTCTGCCAGGTACAAAGAGTCCGGTTTTATCCCATGCTTTTTCAGTTACATTCCAGCTGGCCTTGGTGAGCCCCCAAAAGATCAGCCCCACTGTCTCAGTGGGTGGGTGCACCCCTCATGGTCCTGACTTCCTTGCTCATGTCCTCCATCATTCTGCTCCTCATTGGGACCTTGGGAGCTCAGTCTGTAGCTCCAGTGTGGGACTCTGTCTCTATCTCCATCAATCGCCAGATGAAGGTTTTATGGTGATATGCAAGATATATATCAGTATGGCTATATGATAGGGCCATTTCAGGTTCCCTATCCTCAGCTGTCCAAGGAACTAGCTGGGGACATCGCCCTGGACACCTGGGAGCCTCTCTAGGGTCAAGTCTCTTGCCAACCCTAAAATGGCTCCCTTAATTAAGATAAATACCTCCCTGCTCCCCTATCCACCCTTCCTTCATCCCAATCATCCCATTTCCCCAAGTTCCCCCCAACCTCCCTTCTCACTTTTCTCTCCCCATCTCCCCTTACCCCAATCCCACCACACCCCCAAGATCCCAATTTTTTGCCCGGCAATCCCGTCTACTTTCCATATCCAGAAGGAAAAGTATATGTTTTTCTTTGGGTTCACCTTCTTATTTAGATTCTTTAGGATCACAAATTATAGACTCAATGACCTTTATTTATGGATGGAAATCAATTGCGAGTGAGTATATCCCATTCTCATCTTTTTGGGTCTGGGTTACCTCACTCAGGATAGTGTTTTCTATTTCTATCCATTTGCATGCAAAATTTGAGAAATCATTGTTTTTTACCGCTGAGTAGTACTCTAATGTGTATATATTCCACATTTTCTTCATACATTCTTGCATTGAAGGACATCTAGGTTGTTTCCAGGTTCTGGCTATTACAAATAATGCTGCTATAAACATAGTTGAACAAATGTTTTTGTAATATGATGGGGCATCTCTTGGGTATATTCCCAAGAGTGGTATTGCTGGGTCCAGGGGTAAGTTGATCCCGAATTTCCTGAGAAACTGAAACACTGATTTCCAAAGTGGTTGCACAAGATTGCATT
>NW_004949157.1:543481-544438 GCF_000317375.1 Microtus ochrogaster
CGTGTTCCTGATTTTAGTGGGATGGCTTTGAGTTTTTCTCCATTTAATTTGATGTTAGCTGTTGGCTTGCTGTAAATAGCTTTTATTATATTTATGTATGACCCTTGTATCCTTAATCTCTCCAAGACTTTTATCATAAAGGGATATTCAATTTTGTCAAATGCTTTTTCGGCATCTAATAAAATGATTATATGTTTTTTTTTCAGTTTATTTATATGATGGTTTACATAGATTTTTGTATGTTGTACCAGCCCTGCATCACTGGGATGAATCCTACTTGATCATAATGGATAATTTTTCTAATGTGTTTTTGGTTTCGGTTTGCCAGTATTTTATTGAGGATTTTTGCGTTGATGTTCATGAGTGAGATTGGCCTGTAATTATTTTTCTTGGTTGAGTCTTTGTGAGGTTTTTGTATAAGAGTAATTGTAGCTTCATAAAAGGAATTTAGCAATGACTCTTCTCTTTCTATATTGTGAAATACATTAAGGAGTATAGGTGTTAGGTCTTCTTGGAAGTTCTGGTAGAATTCTGCATTGAAACCATGTGGTCCTGGGCTTTTTTTTGGAAGTGGGGTTTTTGATAACAACTTCTAATTCTTCACAACTAACAGGTCTATTTAGATTGTTCACCTGGTCCTGTTTTAACTTTGGTATATGGTATTTATATTAAAAAGTATCCATTTCTTTTACATTTTCTAGTTTTGTGGCATACAGGCTTTTATTGTAAGATCTAATGATTCTCTGAATTTCCTCTGTGTCTGTGGTTATGTCCCCCTTTTCATTTCTGATCTTATGAATTTACATATTCTCTGTCTGCAATTTTATTAGTTTGGATAGGGGTTTATCAATGTTGTTGATTTTCTGCAGGAACCAGCTTTTTGTTTCACTGATTCTTTGGATTGTTTTCTGTGTTTCTATTTTGTTGATTTCAGCCCTCAGTTTGATTATTTCCAGT
>NW_004949157.1:545399-556423 GCF_000317375.1 Microtus ochrogaster
CAATCTCTTAGCCTGTGCCTTTTTATAGGTGAGTTGAGTCCATTGACATTAAGTGATATTAATGACCAGTGGTTGTTAACTCCAGTCACTTTTTTACTAATAGAGTTTGTGTGTTTTCCTTCTTTGAATTGTGCTGGTGAAGGGTCTAGAGATGTCTGAGTTATTGTGGTCATTTTTGGACTCCTTGGTTTGTGATTTTCCTTCTATTACTTTCTGTAAGGCTGGATTTGTGGCTACATATTGTTTAAATTTGTTTTTATCCTAGAAAATTTTGTTTTCTCCATTTATAGTGAACGAAAGCTTGGCTGGGTATTGTAGTCTGGGCTTGCATTCATGGTCTCTTAGTTTCTGCAGTACATCTATCCAGGACCTTCTGGATTTCATTGTTTCCATAGAGAAGTCAGGTGTAAGTATGATAGGTTTACCTTTATAAATAACTTGTCCTTTTTCCTATGTAGCTCTTAATATTCTTTCTTTATTCTGAATGCTTTGTGTTTTGATTATTATATGGTGAGGAGATTTTTTTTTTGATCCAGCCTATTCAGTGTTCTGTATGCTTCTTGAACCTTCATAGTTATATCTTTCTTTAGGTTGGGAAAGTTTTCTTCTATAATTTTATTAAATATATTTTCTGGGCCGTTGAGCTGTATTTCTTCTCCTTTTTCTACTCCTATTATTCTTAGATTTGGTCTTTTTATTGTGTCCCAGATTTCCTGAATGTTTGTGATGAGAGTTTGTTGGACTCACTGTTTTCTTTGATCAGTGCGATTATTTTCTCTATGGTATCGTCTTGAATCTGAGATTCTTTCTTCTATCTCTTGTATTCTGTTGGTTATGCTTGTTTCTGTAGTCTCTATTCATTTACCTTGATTTTCCATATCCAGCCAGCCCTCAGTTTGTGTTTTCTTCCTTGCCTCCTTTCAGTTTCCAAGTCTTGAACTGTTTCTATTATCTGTTTGATTGTTTTTCTTTGGTTTCCTAGGATATCATTCACTGATTTATTCAGTTCTTGAAACTTTCTGTTATACTTCTCATCCATTTCTATAAGGGCATTTTTTACATGCTGTTTAAGGGCATCTATCCCTTTCATAAAGTCAGTTTTTTTTCTACTTCTTCTTGATTAAGGTGTTCGTGTCCTCCTGTTGTGAGGTTGCTGGGTTCTGGTGGTTTAATGTTTTTTATATTGTTGGGTGAATTCATGCATTGGCGCCTGCCCATCTCTTCCTCCAAATGGTCACCTATGCATCTTCTTTTACAGAATCAGGTCTCCTTTCCCACTGATGAACCTTCCCAGTGATGGCACTCCCCAGTGATGGCTCTCCTGGTGCCTAGATCAGATCTCCGTGCTGGTAGCTCGTAACCAAAGCACCTACCTTGCTTGCTGCAGGCAGGCTATGGAGACAAAAGAACTACCGCCTGCCCGGTTGCCCTCACGATTCGAACCCAGCGCCCAAACAGGCTGAGCTGGGTGATGTTATGTGCCAGAAGAGGGGAGGGAGGCAGAACGGGGGTTCTGGATGCAAGCTGGGTGGGATAGGAACAGAGAGGCGGTATCCGGGGACTAGAGCCCCTGCAGGAAGACTGGGAAGTATGGGGGGGGGGGTTAAGGAAGTCTGAGTTCCATGTCCCGGGCTGCTGCCGGGGGTCCGAAACTCACTCACCCTGGTGATGGCTCTCCTGGTGCCAAAATCAGATCTCCGTGCTGGTTGGGTGGCTTGTAAACAACGCGGCTATCTTGCTTGCTGCAGGCAGGCTATTGAGACAAAGGAACACCTGCCTGCCCAGCTGCCCTCATGATTCGGCCCCAGCGCCCAAACAGGCTGAGCTGGGTGATGTTATCTAAATGTTCATTCTTACATCAGTGCTAATCTATAACAAACAACAGAGCAGAGGGCTCTTTGATCAGAAATGTGGGTTCAGAATTGCTTATAGCATTTTCTTCAATATAAAATATTTCAATAGTTAATAATATAATACTATGATTAAGACCAGGATTATCTAGATTATGATTACAGAACTCAGTTTCAAATACTATACCTCTAGAAGATACAACTGCTTATAATGAGCATTTCCCAAAGCTTCCTAGCCAAAGAATTACTTAATGTGCCAGTTTAAATAACAGAAATTTCTGGACAGACCTAGACTGATATTTAATTCCCTCAGTATGCTGTGAAAATGTTTTATTACCATTAGTTAATAAATAATCTGCTTTTTGGCCTATGATAGAACAGAATAGAACAAAATGGAAATTCCAAGCAGATATAGAAAAAGAAAGAAAGAAAGCAGAGTCAGCGAGCTGCCATGTGCCATGTGGCCTCCAAAAGAGAAAAAATGCCTGCCTGCCAGGACCTTAGCAGCAAATCACAAGCCACATGGTAAAATGCAAAATAATATAAATGGGTTCATTTAAGATGTAAGAGTTAGTTCATAAGAATCCTAAGCTACTGGCCAAACAGTGTTATAATTAATATAGATTTTGTGTGATTATTTCAGATCTGGGTGGCTGGGAAGGAGCAAACAGTCTCTGCCTATACTAGGCCAACATGATAACCTATATTTAAAACACTTTTTTTAGCAGGAAAGATTAGGAAACATTGATCTAACAGAGTACAGGACTGGTTGGGTAAGAATATATAATTTTGCATCTATGAATGTATTCTTTTATTAAAAATAAAAGTATGGATGGAATGTCTCATATGCCTGGCTTTGGGTTAGGAAATGGAAATGCAAGAGTAAAGCCAGACTAAGGTTCTGCTTTCCCAAAGCTTACTTCCTAAGAGAAAGTGAAATGAAGAATTATACAATCAATTCTTTGCAATTATATGGAATGCTATGTAGAATTTTAGTGTCTTGTGAAGTTGCATAATGATAAGAGCTGACTTATTTAGAATTGCCTAGATTTTACCATATAAAGATGTAAAACTTAAACTATAATTTGAATTATGAATAAATATTGTATCATTTGGATTGGGAAAAAAAGTAATTCAAAGAAAAGAAAAGATCATTGGCTTCTGCCTAGAATGAGAGAGTGCAAAACATCCTTCAGAAATCCCATTGAAACTTGGCTACAGAAAGGGAGTTAAATAGACAAAATGAGCTATAGCCCACACTGGTGACACACTGATATATGGCAAATCTAAGTATGTGCCAACAAGACAAGACTTAGAGCTTGGCATAAGTCCCAGATTATACTTCCGAGCTCTCACAGTTTTGTGACCTTTCCCATGAAACTGATATGCCTCAATACCAAGGGAACAATATTCTATTATTTTGCTCACATTTCTCACTGGAGCATTTTAAAGCAGTGCAGCATAGTGGGAAAATATGAAGTTTAAAACCAAAAAACAAATTAAATCAAGCTCTATTAATCAATAAATATATGGTTGAAGGTAATTCATTTAAATTCTTTGAGTTTTAGTTTTTCTAACTGTGCAATGAATAATAGTATCTATATGATAGAATGGCTCAAGGAGACACTGAAATGATGCATGTGTAATTTCACAGACAAGAATTTAAATCTACACAAAAATGTATTTTAATGCTGCTTCCAGCACTTACCTCTATCTGATATTGTAGAAGGATAATTTATTTATCTGAGCTTCAATTTCCCAATCTGCAAAATAATATCAAATACAATGTAAAGGTGTTGTGCACAATCTCATTCAGTGTTTGATATATAGATGATATTTTATGAATGGTAGCCATGAATACCAGCATTTAGTATTGACATAACATTCTATCTCTGATGATTTCAGAGAATTATTTTGAGTATATTAGAAAAAGATCTGACCCAAGAATAAGGAGTCGTGAGCAAGGAATTTGGCACTCAAAATTTTTCTCTCATGAGAATAATCATACTGCTCAGACTATCCATAATGCAAGAATTTTACCCCAACATATCATAGACTGATACATCTAAAAGCACTGAATCACTGAATCTTGGGTATTATTAATGTCAAAACACTTTAAAAATACAGAAACATTTAGTCTTACAGTGCACCTCGCATAGTGTGGACAGTTAACAATCAGATCAACTCTTATTCCATGAACCACATATCGAGCTACTTTGACCAAATGATCTCAGAAGATGCATGCATCTTACACACACTGATGCTAAATGGAACAAATACATCACAGGAGTAGTCATGTCTACAACAAATAATTAGAATGTGAAGAAAAAGAGAGCTCTGAGAGTTTGTTCCTTCAATGGTTAGAAATAGTATGGCAGCATCAGGTTGGAAATAGTTATGATGTTCACTTTAAATACTCATCACTTGATGGGCTTTGTCAAGAGCAAGTAAGTGTTTGATTACATTCACCTCTATAATTCAGAGCCTGACATGCTACCTATTCCATAAAATAATAATAAATATATATCAATTTGAAAGTTCCCAGATGTTGTAAAATCCAGAATACTTTTCTCTTGCAGAATGCCTGCATATTTTTACTCTATTTAGTGACAATAATTCCCTTGGCATGTGAGGGAAAATAAGTATGCATAGTGGCTATTGTACAAAGTACACTTTGATTAAAAGCTGATGAGTATTTGTTATTCAGAGGACAGAGCCAAAGATTTATAAAGATGTGAAGACATAAGTAGGACTGTGTAGATGGAGCTGTGGACTGGCCTGCTTTTGATCCTGCCTGGCTCCCACATGGCTAGCTTTACACCTGAAATAACAACACACAAATTGTATTTTTTTAAACACTGCCTGGCCCATTATATCTAGCCTCTTCTTGGCTAACTCTCATATCTTGCTTAACCCATTTCTAATAATCTGTGTAATACCACAAGTTGGTGGCTTACCAGGAAAGATTCAGCATGTCTGACCTGGTGGCTGGCCCCATGGCATCTGTCTCACTGCCTTCATCCTCCCAGCATTCTGTTCTGTCTACTCCATCCACCTAAGGGCTGCCCTATCAAATGGCCAAGGCATTTCTTTATTAACCAATGAAATCAACACAAAACAGAAGACCTTCCTACATCAGGACTGTTTGAAGCCAAATACCAAAAAAAAAAAAAAAAAAAAACAAGAAAGAAAGTAGCTAGAACTGATGCTAGGGTTATAGCTCAGTAAGACCATTTTTGTGCAAAATGAGGACCTAGGTGAATCTCTACCTTCTGTCAATAAATCCTAGTATAGATTTGCATGCTCATAATGCCATTATTGTGGGCAGAATCTAGTGAATCCTAGAACCTCTCTGACCAGCCAACCTGGTCAAGGTTATCTGCATATATACATATGTCCTAGCTTTGAAGTCAAATTAAAAAAAAATGTTATTGACTTTTCATTGACAAGCTGTCTCTTGCCATCAGGCTTTAAACATTATAGAAATAGAATCCTACTGTATGCCCTCTTCCTATAACAAAATCTCACACCTACCTTAGTAAATAATTTTTGAAAGAATAAATCATGGAACGCATTTAACATAAATATTCAATGAATATTAAATGATTGCCATTATTGTGATTATCGTGATGTCTTGTGTATAGTAAGAATTGAATGAATGTATTCTAATTTGAAATTCCAAATTTGTGATTGCATATGTGGACTATTTTTAGTTTTTTTCTTATTAGACACATCCTCTGTTATTTCTCTTTCTTCAACAAACTTAACTGACACGTAATTTACATAAAATAAAATCCCCTCATTTTTTTTGGATTAGCAGTTTAGTGTGCTTGACACATATTATCTAATCACCATCACTGTCAAGACACAATATAGTTCCATAATCAAAAAAATTTCCTGTGAATTCTTAAAGACTATTGATATGCTTTCTATAACCACAGCTCAGTTTTGATTCTCCTTGGATTTCATTCATACTCTGTTTGGGTCTAGATTTTCCTCAACCAGTGAAATATTACAGATAATGCTATTAAATGTTATGGTTCTTCATTCCTTTATGGGCCATTGTATTCATATGTCATTTTCCATTTTTCCTCCCAACCTCCTCAAATCTGTCTTCTGAAGAAAAGCTTTTC
Organism: Microtus ochrogaster; assembly: GCF_000317375.1. Classification (NCBI taxonomy): domain Eukaryota; kingdom Metazoa; phylum Chordata; class Mammalia; order Rodentia; family Cricetidae; genus Microtus; species Microtus ochrogaster. Next base: position 551,383 of record NW_004949157.1, read on the forward strand.
TTTATGCCTTGATCAACAAGCTTCAGATAGTCAAAATGAATGGAAAGGTCTGTTCAGTAAATATGAATGATAAAGTTCCAGCCTAGAGCTAAAATTTCCTACCCAGTGTCTACTGCAATCCTGTGTCCTGGAAACCACCCCTCACAAATACATAAATAAAGTCAATCAACTTGGCTAAATTATTTAGACTAGCTTTGAATAAGAATAATTGCCTTCTAATTTTCTAGTCTTAAATTTCTGCTAGATAGTCATCCAGATATTAGACCTCAAGCACCACCAAACTCAGTGTTCTGGGAAAGTATACCACTTTTACTCTATGATCACTCTTACATAAGACATATTAGATAAATACTCCCAGAAAAATAGCAATATATTATATATATAATATATAAAGATACATATATAATTATATATAAGATATGTGTATAGATAGATATATGTTTATATAATGGTGCATATGTGTTTATATATTATACATATACATTAATGCATGCATATATATTTACATATCACTATAAGTAGCATACAAACTTGTACATGGTGAGTATTCAAAAGTGATACCTGAGCATAATACAATTAAACAGCTTCTTGTGGAATTATTTATTCTATTACTTTAGCATCTTTCAAAACTTTGCATTTTGAGAAAAAGTCAAATCTAAATAAAATTATATTTTCAAAGTTCTATATACCCTTTATATACCTATATACCTAAAGAAATATTTAAAGATTCACCACTTGTCTCAATAACATCTTTTAGTGAAAGTATCTAATCCAGAACCAGAGACCACACTATTGTGATATGTTATTCCAGGTATATCAAATTCACAGTAGTTTTAGGTCTTCTCTGATTTTTATCTACATAATTTTTAACAAATACTTTTATAGAGCAAGATATTTCGGCAATGTTCTTCATTATGAGTTTTTCTATGGTTTCCTGATTGTACTCATTATTCAGTTTTGATTGAAATATTATAAGAATAAAGTGATGCATAATGTTGATTCATCAGTATGAGATATTTTTAAATATAGTCACTTGATTAAAATGGTATCATCTCAGATTATTTTTACTATGCAATAACTCCATTTCCTACTTCATGAGGAATAACATTTAGGAAGAAAAATTAGGGGACTAAATAAAAACTCAAACATTGGTGCATGCTTTGACAGCACATATACTAAAATTGGAGCAATACAGATAAGATAAGCATGGCCCCTACTCAAGGATGACATGCAAATCTATGAAGTGTTCCATATTTTTATGATCTCACAACAACAAAACTCAAAAAGGGAAAAACATACAAAATAACATCACCAGCAACGAAAACTTAACAAGAACTAGCAATCACTGGTTATTAATATCCCTTAATATAAATAGACTCAACTGACCTATAAAGAGACACATGCTAACAGATTGGATACAAAAACAGGATCCATCCTTCTGCTGCATACAAAAAACACACCTCAATCTCAAAGACAGACATTGCCTCAGAGTAAAGGATTGGAAAAAAAAATCCAAACAAATGAAAATAAGAAAAAAGCTGGCGTAGCTATCCTAATATCTAACAAAATAGACTTCAAACTAAACTCAATCAAAAGAGACAAAGAAGGGCATTTGATATTAGTCAGAGGAAAAATCCATCAAGAAGAAATCTCAATACTGAACATCTATGCCTCTAATACAAGGGCAACCTCATCTAAATAAAAAGAAAACATTTCTAAAGCTTAAATCACACATTAAACTCCACACTTTAATAGTGGGAGACTTCAGCACTCCACTTTCACCACTGGACAGGTCTGTCAGACAAAAATTTAACAGAGAAAAAAGAGAACTAACAGATGTTATGACAAATGGACTTAACAGACATCTATAGAACATTCCATCCAAACAGAGAAGAATGTACCTTATTCTCAGCACCTCATGGAACTTTATCAAAAAGTGATCACATACTAGGTAGCAAAACAAACCTCAATAGATGAAAAAAAAAAGTTTAAATAACCCTGTTTCTTATCAGATCACCATGGCTTCAAATTAGAATTCAACATCATCACTAATTCCAGAATGCCCACAAACACATGGATATTAAACAATGCTCACCTGAATCATCAACGGGTCATGGAAGAAATAAAGGGAGAAATTAAAGACTTCCTAAAATTCAATTTATCGGCCACAATGAAAGCACTATTATAAGAGGAAAGTTGATAGCACTAAATGCCTACATAAAGGAAAATCCCACACTAGTGAATTAACAGAACATTTGAAAACTTTACAACAAAAAGAAGCAAACTCATCCAGGAAAACTAGACAGCAGGAAATCATCAAATTGAAAACTGAAATAAAAAAAAATAGAAACAAAGAAAACAATACAAAGAAGAAATGAGAAAAACAGGTAGTTCTTTGGAAAAATCAAGAAAATAGACAAACCTTTATCCCAACTAACCAAAAGGTAGAGAAAAAATATCCAAATTAACAAAATCAGAAATGAAAAGGGGGGACATAACAACAGATACCAAGGAAATCCAGAGACTCATCAGGCCATATGTAATCTGTACTCCACAAAATCAGAAAAGTTAAAAGAAATGAAAATTTTGCTGGATAAATATCACTTACAAAATTAAATCAAGACCAGATAGGCAAATTAATTAGATCTATAACTGCTAAAGAAATGGAAACAGTCATCAAAAGTCTCCCAAACAAAAAAAGCCCAGGACCAGATGGTTTCAGCTCAGAATTCTACATGATTTTCAAAGAAGAACTAATACCAATGCTCCTCAAATTGTTCTATGCAATGGAAACAGAATGAACATTGCCAAACACTTTTTATGAGGCTACAATTACCCTGATACCCAAACCACAGAAAGACATTACTAAGAAAGACAATTACAGACCAATCTCACTCATGAACATTGATGCAAAAATAATAAAATACTGGCATATTGAATCCAAGAACACATCAGAAAAATCATCTACCATGATCAAGTCAGCTTTATCCCTGAAATGCCAGGACGGTTTAACATATAAAAATATGTCAATATAATCTACCATATGAACAAGCTGAAAAATAAAAACCACATCATCATCTCATTAGATGCTGAAAAAGCCTTCAACAGAAAACAATATCCCTTAATGATAAAGGTTGTGGAGAGAGTGGGGATATAAGGAACATACCTAAACATAATAAAGGCAATATATAGAAATCCAATGGTCAACATAAGAGTAAATGGAGATAAACTCAGAGCTATCCCACTGAAATCAGGAACAAGATAAGATCGCCCAAACTTTCCATATCTATTCAATATAGTTCTTGAGGTCCCGTTGAGCTGTGGTGGGCTATATTCCTAGCACCCGGCCGCCCGCACGGCTAGCTTTATACCCAAAATAATTACACGGAAACTGTATTCTTTTAATCACTGCTTGGCCCATTAGCTCTAGCCTCTTACTGGCTAGGACTTACATATTGATCTAACCCATTTCTAATATTCTCTGTAACACCACAAGCTGGCTTACCAGTAAAGATCTTAACCTGTATCTGTCTGGAGTGGGAGAATCATGGCGACTGCCTGACTTGGCTTCTTTATCCCAGCATTCTGTCTACTCCACCCACCTAATTTTCTGTCCTATCAGGGCCAAGGCAGTCTCTTTATTTAGCCAATGAAATTAACACAAAAAAGAAGACTCTCCTCCATCATTTTCCCTTTTTCTGTTTAAACAAAAAAGAAAGGCTTTCACTTTAACATAGTAAGATTACATGTAACAAAACAGTTATCAAGCAAGAATTACATTTACAATATTTATATCTATTTTATCTTTTATCATAACTAAGGAAAACTATAACTATCTATCCATTCTTCAACTCTATCAAAGACTCCAGAAAGATATAATATTACCTAAGTAAACAAGAAATAAGAAACTTCAAACTCTAGAAATGACAGAGACATCTTGCTGCCTGGACAGTCACCCAAAGTTCCACTCTGCCGTTGGGGCATCCATCTCCAACCTTCAAGCCCATAGTATCCAGCAGACATTTCATCAAGGAGGAAATTCCAAAGACAGGTCAGTCACTTTCTGCTGTGTCCTGCAGAATGTCTCGCAGACCCTTTCATGAGTCAGGAACCCCGAAAGACCATCTCACCTTTAGGCAAGTTCAGCAGTCCTCTCTCTGTGGGTTCTCTGTGTCCAGCTTATGCATCAGTCCAGGCAAGAGCAGTTTCTTGCCCAAATGGCTATCAAATAACTATCAACGTCCAAAAAGATACTCTACGATAACAAAAATCTTCTTGAAGTAGATTGGTGCTGCCAGGAGCAGATGTGTATCATTGTCATGAAAAGCCCTAAGTTATTAAAACATTAAATGCCATGTTCTGTATGTAGTCTTTGAAAGATATGAAGAATGCCTATCTAATTGAAATATATCTCTACATATCTAGAATATCTAACTAACATGACTACAAGCTTGACTATTATTTATGATTATCCATTAACAACCTATATTTCCTAATTATACATTACATTTTAAATGAACTATACAATCACAATACCTTAATCAAGATCAGAAATACATATAACAAAACTGACCTTAAAATCCATACCAATGCAAATTATTCATATCTATTTCATATCCCCCTTTCAATGTAAAAGAACATTTATAAACTATATTTGGGAATATGGGCACAATTATTTCTCTCCAGACTGCTTCCTGCTGAATGTAAGTGCTGTTATTCAGGTCTTTTATTGTGTAACCTGTGTGCCAGGTTCATCTCAGTCAGCAGTTGAGTGAAGTAATTTTTCGAGAGTGTTCACAGCAACCTTTCAGGAGGGCGTGGTCTATCATACCATATTGGGATAGAAGCAATCCATAGAGTCTCATCCTCTGTGTAAACAAAAGAAGACCCTCTCCAAAGCATCATATCTTTAGACCCAAATTCTGAAGTCATAATACCCTCATGAAATCCATTCTGGTTTATCTTGGCAGCCCATGTAATGAAATGTCTCTCTGTACTTAGCTCCTTCACAGTCAAAAATTTTAAAGAAAACACAATGTAC
>NW_004949157.1:556758-569005 GCF_000317375.1 Microtus ochrogaster
AGTTGCACCTTGTAGGGGTAATATGGTACTGCCTGTGTCCTGCCCAGTCTATACCTTAACTGCACTGTTATTATGGTAATTACAGTAGTTCCTGCCTTAGACCAGCACAGTTCAGTATGGCAGAGCTGAGCTGCTCCTGCCTCAAAGCCACTTGGTGCCCCTGAGCCACACACAGTTCCAGGCACACAGCAGTCCACATTGCCATCAAGCAAGCCTTAGAGCTTTATTCCAAATGCTCCATTCAAAAGCTCTGTCTCCCGCAGGAGCCAGACAGAGATCACAATGGTGGCACAGCCCAGAAAGCTGGCATTTTAAAACAGCCAGTTTTTTCCTGTTGGTGAGTCAGGACAATTTCTTTGCTGCACGCAACCCAGAAACAGCAAAAAGCTGTCTAAAATTCTCTCTCTCTCCTTTTTAAGCCCTCTCAGGTTTTACATGGAGTTCATTACCACATTGGGTGCCACTCTGTTGAGCTGCAGTGGGATATGTTCCTAGCACTCGGCCACCCGCATGGCTAGCTTTATACCCCAAAATAATTACACGAAAACTGTACTCTTTTAATCACTGCTTGGCCCATTAGCTTTAGCCTCCTACTGGCTAGGACTTACATATTGATCTAACCCATTTCTAATATTCTCTGTAACACCACGAGCTGGCTTACCAGGAAAGGTCTTAACCTGCGACTGTCTGGAGTGGGAGAATCATGGCAACTGCCTGACTCGGCTTCTTTCTCCCAGTATTCTGTCTGTCTACTCCACCTACCTAATTTTCTGTCCTATCAGGGCCAAGGCAGTCTCTTTATTTAATCAATGAAATTAACACAAAACAGAAGCCTCTCCCCCATCAAGGTCCTACCTAGAGCAATAAGACACCAAAAGGGGATACAAATCAGAGTCAAACTCTCACAATTTGCATAAGCAACATCAGAAATTCTTCTAAGGAACTTTTACAACTCATAAACACTTTCAGTAATGTAGCAGAATACAAGATTAACTCAAAAAAAAAATAGCCCGGCCCTCCTTTACACAGGAAGAAATCAGAGAAACATCACCCTTCACAATAGCCACAAATAGCATAAAATATCTTGGAGTAACTCTAACCAAACAAGTGGAAGACATGTATGACAAGCACTTTAAATCTTTTAAAAAATAAATTGAAGAAGATTCCAGAAAATGGAAAGAGCTATGCTTGTGGGTGGATATAAATATCATAGTAAAAATGGCAATCTTACCAAAAGCAATCTGAAGATTCAATGCAATGCCCATCAAAATCCCAGAAAAAAATTTCCCAGACTTTGAAAGAACAATACTCAATTTCAATGGAAAAGCAAAAAACCCAGGATAGTTAAAACAATCCTGTACAATAAACGAACTTCTGGAGGCATCACAATACCTGACTTCAAACTCTACTACAGAGCTACAGTTCTGAAAACAGCTTTTAGTATCTTATTGCTCTAGCTAGCACCTCAAGAACTATATTGACTAGATTAGGAGAGAGTAAATAACTTTGTCTTGTTCCTGATTTCAGTGGGATAGCTGTGAGTTTATCTCCATTTAGTTTGATGTTGCCAATTGGCTTGCTATATATTGCCTTTATTATGTTTAGGTATGTTCCTTGTATCTCTGACCTCACCAAAACCTTTATCATGAAGGAAAAATGTTTTTTGTTGAAGGCTTTTTCAGCATCTAATAAGATGATCATGTGGTTTTTATTTTTCAGCTTGTTTATATGGTGGATTACATTGACAGATTTTTGTATATTGAACCATCCCTGCATCTCTGGGATGAAGCCGACTTGATCATGGTAGATGACTTTTCTGATGTGTTCTTGGATTCAATTTGCCAGTATTTTATTGAGTATTTTTGCATCAATGTACATGAGTGAAACTGGTCTGTAATTGTCTTTCTTAGTAATGTCTTTTTGTGGTTTGGGTATCAGGGTAATTGTAGCCTCATAAAAAAAATAAAGTCCATACCCATCAAAAAAAAAGTGTTTGGCAATGTTCATTCTGTTTCCATTGTATAGAACAATTTGAGGAACATTGGTATTAGTTCTTCTTTGAAAATCTTGTAAAATTCTGAGCTGAAACCATCTGATCCTGGGCTTTTTTTGTTTGGGAGACTTTTGATGACTGTTTCTATTTCTTTAGTAGTTACAGGTCTATTTAATCTGCCTATCTGGTCTTGATTTAATTTTGGCAAGTAATATTTATCCAGAAAGTTGTCCATTTTCTTTAAGGTTTCCAATTTTGTTGAGTACAGGTTTTTGAAATAGGACCTGATGAGTCTCTGGATTTTCTTCCGTATCTGTTGTTATGTCCCCCTTATTAATTTGGATATTTTGTTAATTTGATAATTTTGTTAATTTGGATATTCTCTCTCTACCTTTTGGTTAGTTGGGATAAAGGTTTGTCTATTTTGTTGATTTTCTCAAATAACCAACTCTTTGTCTCATTGATCCATTGTATTGTTTTCTTTGTTTCTATTCATTGATTTCAGCTTTCAATTTGATGATTTCCTGCTGTCTAGTTTTCCTGGATGTGTTTGTTTCTTTTTGTTCTAAAGTTTTCAAATGTTTTGTTAATTCACTAGTGTGGGATTTTTTTAGCTTCTTTATGTAGTTGTTTAGTGCTATGAACTTTTGTCTTAACATTGCTTTCATTGTGTCCCATAAATTTGGGTATGTTTTGTGGTCATTTTCATTGACATTTAGGACATATTTAATTTTTCCCTTTATTTCTTCCATGACCCATTGATGATTCAGGTGAGCATTGTTTAATTTCCATGTGTTTGTGGGTTTTCTAGAGTTAGTATTGTTGACTTCTAGCTTTAAACCATAGTGATATGATAAGGTACATTGGGTTATTCCAATTTTTTTGTATTGGTTGAGGTTTGTTTTTTTACTGAGTGTGTGATCAATTTTTGAGACGGTTCCATGACATGCTGAGAAGGTATATTCTTTTCTGTTTGGATGGAATATTCTATAGATGTCTGTTAAGTCCATTTGTCATAACATCTGTTACTTCTCTTATTTATCTGTTCATTTTTTGTCTGGTTGACCTGCCCAGTCGTGAGAGGAAAGTGTTGAAGTCACCCACTAGTAGTGTGTGGGGTTTAATCTATGATTTAAGCTGTAGAAGTGTTTCTTTTACATATAAGGGTGCCCTTGTGTTTGGGGAATACATGTTCCATATTAAGATTTCTTCTTGATAGATTTTTCCTGTGACTAATATGAAGTGACCTTCTCTTTCTTTTTTGACTGATTTTAGCTTGAAGTCTATTTTCTTAGATATTAGGATAAACATATCCGCTTATTTCTTAGGTCCTTTTGGGAATATTTTTTACCAACCCTTTACTCTGAGATGATGTTTGTGTTTGAGGTTGAGATGTGTTTCTTGTATGCAGAAGAAGGGTGGATTCTGTTTTTGTATATAATCTGTTAGCCTGAGCCTTTTTATAGGTGAGTTTAGTCCATTTACATTAAGGGATATTAATGACCTGTGATTGTTATCTCCTGTTAATTTAGTTTTCATTGTTGGTAAAGTTAATTTGTGCATTTTCCCTTCTTTGGGATTTGCTGTTATGAGACCATCAATTGACTATGTTTTTGATGGTATACCCAACTTCCTTGTGTGGGAGTTTTCCTTTTGGTATTTTGTGTAGGGCTGGGTTTGTGGCTAGGTATTAGTGAAATATAGTTTTGTCATGGAATACCTTATTTTGTCCTTTTATGGTGATTGAAAGTTTTGCTGGGTATAGTAGTCTGGGCTGGCATCCATGGTCTCTTAATGTCTGCATAACGCTTGACCATGACCTTCTTACTTTCATTGTCTCCAATGAGAAATCAGGTGTAATTCTGATAGATCTGCCTTTATATGTTACTTAGCCTTTTTCCTTTGCAGCTCTTAATATTCTTTCTTTGGTCTGTATGTTTAGTGTTTTGATTATTATGTGGCAAGAGGACTTTTCTTTTGGATCCAGAATATTTGGTGTTTTATACATTTCTTGTATCTCCACGGCCACATCTTTCTTTAGGTTGGAAAGGGTTGCTTCTTTGATTTTGTTAAATATATTTTCTGTGCTTCTGAGTTGAACTTCTTCTTCTTCTAATCCTATTATTCTTATATTTGGCCTTTTAATGGTATCCCATATTTCCTGGATATTTTGGGTTAAGCTTTTATTAGATTTAATGTTTTCTTTAACTGGGGAGTCTATTTCCTCTATTGTATCTTCAGCACTTGAGATTCTCTCTTTCTTCTCTTGTATTCTGCTATTTATGCTTGCACTTGTGATTCCTGATCATTTTCTCATGATTTCTGTTTCTATGATTCCCTCAGATTGTGTTTTCTTTATTGTCTCTATTTCAGTTTTCAAATCCTGAATACTTACTTTCATATGTTTGATTTTTTTTTCTTGATTTTCTTTAAGTGATTTGCTGATGTCTTCCAATTTCTTGTTTGTCTTTTCCTCCATTTCATTAAGGGAATTCTCATTTCCTCTTTAAGAGTTTCAAACATTCTCTTGAAGTTATTTTTAGGTCATTCTTTTATGCTTCATCCACATTTGGTTGTTCAGATCTTGCTGTTGTAGGGCCTTTATGTTTTACTGATGGTGTGTTGCTCTTTGTGGTGTTGAATGTGTCCTTACCTTTTCTATTCATCTTTTCCGCTAATAGGTGTGGGTTGGCGCTGTCTGAGATTCTGTTGAATAATCTTCTAGGTGTCAGTGAATCCAAATCTCAGATGGCTGTTCCTCCTGGTACAGTCAGTGCCATAGTTCTAGTTATCCCGTTGGTTATTCTGTGTTCCTGGAGATAGCTCAGTGCTCCTTTGCTTTGCTATGCTCCCTTGGAGTTTGCTGTCTCAGGCCCACTTTGGCCTAGCTTGCGGCTTTGCCCACTTTCTGTAAATGCTGGTCTGGATCCCCTCCTGCAGAAGTCCCTGGCTTGGAGTTGGTCCTGAAAAGTTTTCTGGCTCTAGTCTACTGCCTCGTAGTTTTCAGCCATGGGTGTGCCCCTAACTGCAAAGGACCTGGCTCAGGCCTATACCTTCAGAGGTTCCAAACTCATGTTTGGACCCTCAGAGGTGCCAGGTTCCTGCCTATTCCCTTTGATAATCCAGACCAATGCCTGGACCCTGGCTCAGGCCTTCTCTCAATCTCTGGTTCCTGTCTATTCCCTCAGTGGTCCCAGATTCACTCACTCCCAGACTGGCAGAGGTCCCGGCTCAGGCCTGATTCCTGGGAGGTCCTAGATTCATGCCCAGACCCACAGCAGTCCTGGCTTAGGCCCACTCCCTTGAAAGTCGAAGATTCTTGTCTGGACCCTCAGTGGTCTCTGGCTCTGGCTCACTGGCTCAGTGGTTACTCCCTTGTACCTGTTTTAGTAAAAATTGTTGACTCTGGATCTGGTCGCTGGTCAGTCCTCATCCACCAGAGAATAATCTATTTTCAATTAGAAATAAAAGAATAGAGTTGCTTATAGCTCATCTCCAATTTCTCTTCTACATTATTAATATTTCAATGAAGGGTACTATACTAATCAGATGACAGAAAATGCTTTGAATATACAGATTTTAACAAAAAGTGGTAAGATTTTATAGCCTTTTTCTGCTATGATAGACCCTAAGTCTATCATAACAATAGGCACAACTTAGAACGTTGCACTTGGTTGTTAACTTTTCCTAGAAGTAATATTTTAGTTAAAAAATTAAAAAGCAAGGAAAATTTTTGAAGAGTTATGTCGATAGATTTTTCTATAATAGACAAAGTAGGAAGAAAAAAGAAAAGAAGAAGGACAATGGTGACTAATATGAGGAGGAAGATTTGTATTGTCACCAAAGACTGTGCCCTTAGCAGAGAAAGGTGTTAATAATTAATTGACCAAGTTGGTTTGTTTTATGATTATCATTCAGAATTCTTCCCCAGGTACTTCTATCATTACCTAGTAAGCTCACGAATAAGGAAAGTTTCAAATGAGTTTGAGAATGGAAGTACAAAAACAGCAATTGATATTACAAATAAGCTCAGAAACACAGACTGCCACTCACCAAAGCCAACATGACCATGGCAATTCTTGGTGTCAATACTGTTAATAATATAAATTAATACTGAATAGTTTATCAGGGTCAGCCACCTGGTATAAGTTGGTATATTTGAATTTCATATGCACCATAGACAAGCTAATGCTTTGTTCTTCCTGAAATAGACAAGTTACTCTTAAGTTCTCTTTGGTGAAGTCTATGCTTCTGCCAATCCTACCATCCCATCATTGGAATTAATAAAATATTTTCATTCTTAAGTTTCAGTTATATTGAAGTAATGTAATTTTGTACATATACAGGATAAATTAATTCCAAAAATTACCACAACTTTGTGATATACCAAGCATATTTTTGATGCATAATTTGATTCCTTGTCACAGAACATGGTTTTATCAGTCAACAATGACCGAAGTTGGGTGAATCAGATTTGGTTTCCAGAAAGCAGTCTTTGATGAATCTTAAACTGTAACATGTAATCAGTCATCTCATACTCTGAATTGCTTAAATATTGATAATTTTTTTAAAAAATAAAATTGCTATAGAGTGAAACATGTGAAAAAGAGACATAAAAGTTAACTTTTGAGGAATGCAGATAAGAAGCAAAAGACAAAAATGCCCATGGTATTTCCTACTCTGGGGCTTATACCCAAAGGATGCACACTTATACCACAAGGATATTTGCTCAACTATGTACATAGCATTATTATTTGTAATAGCCATATCCTAGAAACAACATATATGTCCCTTAGCCGAAGAATGGATAAAGAAAATGTGGTACATTTACACAATGAAGTACGGTTAAAAAAAAAAAGAAAGAAAAAAAAAGAAAAGCAATGACATCTTGAAATTTGCAGGCAAATGGATGGAACTAGAAAAAAAAACAACCTGAGTGAGGCAACACCAAACCCAGAAAGATAAACATACTATGTACTCACTAATAAGTGTATATTAAATGCAAACCAAAGGATAACCAGCCTAAAATCCATGATCACAGAGATGCTAGGTAACAAGGAGAACCCTAAGGGAGACATATATGGATGGCCCTGGGAAGGCGAAATGGACAAAAACTCATGAAAAATTGAGAGGGAAGGGAGGGCAGAAGGTGAGGAAGAGAGGAGCTAAAGGAAGGGAGAGGTGAACATCATGAGGGAACTGAATGGCTATGATGTGGGAAGGACAGAGAGGGAGAGAAAGGAAAAAGATATCTTGATTGAGGTAACCATTATGGGACTAGCAAGAAACCTATAGCTAGGGAAATTTGCAGAAATCCACAAGGATGATGCCAGCTAAGACCCTAAGCAATAGTGGAGAAGGTACCTGAACTGGCCTTCTCCTGTAATCAGACTGATGGCTATCTTAATTGTCATCACAGAAATTTCATTCAGGAACTGATGGAAGCAGATAAAGAAACCCACAGATACCAGTGGATTGAGCTCCTGGAGTCCAGTTGAAGAGAAAGAAGGATGAGTGATAATATGGGCAAAGGGGTCAAGACCATAATGGGAGTATCTATAGAAACACTTGACATGATCTACTGGGGATTCACTGACTCCAGACAGACAGTTGTGGAATCTGAATATGACCAAACTAGGTCCTCTGTATATGAGTGAAAGTTGTGTGGCTGGTGCAGTCTGTGGGGCCACTGGCAGTAGGACCAGCATTTATCCCTAGTTCTTGAGTTGGCATTTTGGAGTCCATTCTCCTTGGAGAGATACCATGCTCAGCCTAGATAAAAGGGGGAGGGCCTTGGTGCTGGCTCAAAGTGTTGTGCCAGACTTTGTTGATTCTCCATGGGAAGTCTTACACTCTCTGAGGAATGGATGGAAATGGGGTGGGGGAAGGTGGGGGGAGCATGACAGCATAGCAGAGGCATTATAACAGAAACAGCAGGATGAGCGTTCACATCCCAAGCAAGCAAGAGGCCAAAAGAAGGCACACTGGGAAAGGTTTGAGTCTTTTGAAACATCAAAACTGGCTTTAGTGATACACCTACAACAAGGTTACATTTTCTAATCCTTCTCAAACTAACTGGGGACCAAGTAATCAAACAAATTGGTCTATGTGGGGCTTTATGAAAACCACATTTGCTGATTCACATTGCTTTGTTTGCTTTATTTTGTTGCACAGGGTTTGTACTTCGACTAGAGCTACATGAAAGCAAGTTATCTACCTTCATATTGTATGCCTAGTTCAGTGTTTTCTATTTTTTTAAAGCTGTTTTGTTTTATTTTATTTTTATGAGACAGGATGACATTGGACTTCATCAGTTCCCAGCATCTACATGGTGGGTCACAACTGTCTCTATCTCCAGTTTCAGTGGATCCAATCATCTCTTCTGATTCTGACAGCACCAGGCATGCACATAGTGCACAAACATATAGACAAAATACTTATACAAATAAATAAATACACATACACACACACACACACACACACACACACAATTCTCCTGAGTAGTTGAGATTTGAGATTACAGGCCTGAACCAAGAGCTCTCTCTCTCTCTCTGAAGATTTTAAATTAAGTTATATTTCTTTTCTTAAATAAGATATAGATTTATTTTGATGATCAATCTCTTCACTCTTCAGAATAGTTACCCATAATTTCCAAAGAAAACTGAGACAGGTTTTATATTTTATATTTTATATTATGGCAGTATTTTGCTATGGCATTACTGCTTTATGTCTGTGTTTTTGTCACTCATTTTTGTTGCTGTTATTTTGTTTTGGTTTTACTATTTTATCCTTGAAAACAAACATCATGTCTTCCAGATTTGCTTCATAACATTTGCTCCATAAAGAAGAAAGAGGTAATACTAGAGATGTTTATGACAGTAATTGGAAAAAGAGGGTAAGTGAGCTTGGTTCTAATATATCAGTAGATGTTTGCCAAAAGGTAAGATGTTTTGTTATATTAGTGAAGGAGACTAAATTCTTTTTATTATCCTTTTAGACTTACTATTATGTTGGGTATCCCAATGTCTGACTTCTCTGGATGTTAGTATAAAACAAAGCAGACAAAACATATGTTCACTTACATATAGCATTTCAATTTCTCATGGCTATTACAATCTACTATAGCTGAAAAGAATACATGAGTAGAGTGTGAAATTACTGAAACTTTTCAAATAATTTAGAAAAATGCATAGAGGAAATATCTGAGCATATCCTCCTAAGACATGTACACAGTGTCTTGACATCCTGATCAATGATACTTCACTCACAAGCAAGATAGTAAAAGATGTCTAAATGACCCATGGACCATAATATAACCCATCAAGGAATCTTGCTGACTTATCTCAGTTCTCTTCTTGAACACATTTGGCTTTTGCTGTGGACCTCACTCATTGGATGGTTATTTAAAAAGACTAATCTAGGAGCTTGTAGTTGTTCCATTTGCCACAAGCAGCTCTATCTAACTTGTGAATTCTTGAATAAATAGCCAGGTTTGAACAACTTTCCTAAGCAAAATTCTACATTTCAGGTTATACCATTTAACTTTTTTCTGTGTTTTTTGAACACATGGAAAAATATTCAAATGTCACCTCAGAGAAAAAAGTCACAACTTTATAGAAAATATTTTATATACATTCCCATTGATACCTACTTTAGTGTTATTATATTGATAAAAATGCTATGTATATGAAAATCAAAAAGTCACCATGTTTACAAAATTTCAAACAAGATTTTTTAATCAAATGAAGGAAATATATTGAAGGCTTTATGCATGCTAGTATTCTATACTTTACCCACATTATATAGAGATCTAGCTGTATATTGATAATACGACAAAGCATCCTTCATAGTGTTTTTTTAATTTGAAGAGTTTTTTTCATTGTACTGATTCTTATAAAGTATCAAATCTACTGTTTTTATTTAAATTAAACTTCAGAATTTGATATTCTTGAAGTTGGAAATTAGGGTCACTTTTAATACCAGGTGAACATAAATATGTGTTTTAACATTTACCTTCACGACAGATGTGACAATGCTGGCTATATATCAACATCCAGTTCATTTGTCCAAGTAGTGTGTAAAAGGGATAGAGATGAGTCAAAGTTCTGGAGTCATTGTAATCACCATTATGGCCTGTAATTATCACTTTCATCCAGAAAATAATTGGTCTTTTCACTCCCAATTAGACTGTAGTAGACTGTAGACTGACATATTTGCATCAAAATGCAATATCAGAAGTACCTCCCTGCAAAGGAGTACATCTCTTCACTGAGGTAAAAGATCAATTGCTGTCTAGATCAAATCTACCTCATGTACTCACTCCAAAAGCATTCAACAAGTCATGGTCATTGAGTTTCAGTAATATTTTTTGTTTTCTAGGAAGGCTAAAAGAAAGAGAATGTAGACAAACAGATAACCACAACTATAGTGGACACTTTTATCCATAGAGACTACATTCCAAAAACACAGTAGGTCCTTATAACTACAGATAGTAGCAAATCCTATGTATATATGTGCTAGTTGGTTAGTTGTTTTGTTTTGTTTTTCCGACTTGACATAAAATAAAATTATCTGGGAAGAAGAAACATCAACTAAGGAATTGTCTCTACCATATTGTCCTGTGAGGTATTTTCATGTTTAATGATTAACATATGAGGGCCCAGTTCACTGTGGGAGGTATCACCTATGGATAAATCATTTTCTTTGGCATATCTGAATTGCTGGCATCAATATTCTTGTACATTTTGACTAATATTGAATAAAAGAAGTGGTACGAATACATCAACACTGTGATATGATGGCAACCAGTCAACTGATAAAGATACTGAATTAGCAATATTTGAGCATTTTATGAAATGTGTATATGCTGAGAGGGGATGATAGCCATTCCAGGTGGGATGGCTACTGATGGTACATGATTCCATACGCTACATAGAACAGTATATTATTTAAACCCTATGAATTGTTTATTTCTATAATTTTCCATTTAGTTTTTAGAGCATATTATTAAGTAATTAATACTTAATGGAATGAAACAAATGAAACTGATTAAGAGTGGGTTACTGAACAATGTTCAAAGTATACAGCATATATTGGGATATTAAAAGGCAGTACCTTAATCCTGAGTTGGATGTGGGGAGATTGCCTTTACATATTAATTACAGATGCTAAAGATAAACCAGATAACTGAAGTAAATTTAGTGGTTATTCCACATTTACCATACTTTAATTAAGAACCTTTCTATGTCAGGCATTTTACTAGGAAACAACAATTACATATGTGTTGGGGGTGGATATGATCAAACTACATTATATATATATATATATATGTATATATATATATATTCATAAAATTACCAAAGTGTAAGCAAGCAATGTTAAGATATGCATAGTCTTTGACTATAGAGACTTTAGAGACAAGAACTAACTATATCAAAGATTGAATTAGACAGCAGAACAAAAGCATAGTAAAATATATTAGAAACACATATAAGATTTTATGAGAACATAGAATAAAATGTCCTCAATCCTCTCAAGGAGAAAATGAAGTGTTTAATGATGGAAGTACAACATAACTATAACCTGGAAATTATAATTTATTTACCTTTTCATACAAGGGAAATAGTAATATTTATTCTATACAGAGAATATATATATATGCCTAATAGTCCCTAGAATCTTATCAAGGAAGCAATCATCTGGTAAACTTGGAGCATGAAATATCAAGAAGAATTAAATAGATAAATACTGAGAAGTAGAAGTAAGGGAGCATGGACAGCATTGAAAGGAGTGGACTAGTGAAATAGAAGAAAGGGAAAAGGAAAAAGTGGTATAATTATATTTTACTTAAAAATAAAAAACATAAATATTCTTAGAAAGAAGTAATATGTGTTTATATTGTAAATGGTTTGAATTACAAGATGCAAAAGTCAAATTTTATAAAATAATATGTATTTTAGGAGAGTGTAAGAGAGGTAAATATGAAGTATTACAAAATCATGAGGCTTAAGCTAACTAACCCTATGTAGCACAGTTACACACAGAAGTTTTCTGAACTTTTCCTCTGCATTTGAAACAAGGACTATTGCTCTTCTTATACCTAAGTGCCATTAGTAGAATTAATTAAAAAGTGAACTATTTAAAACAATATGTAATTAAAAACTGAAATGAAGGCAAGGAAGAAAACACAAACGGAGGACCAGGTGGTTATGGAAAATCTAGGTCAACGAGCAGAGTCTACAGAAACAAGCATAA
>NW_004949157.1:573589-587358 GCF_000317375.1 Microtus ochrogaster
GAGGGAGAGGGACTTAATCGGGGGAGGGGGAGGGAAATGGGAGGCGGTGGCGGGGAGGAGGCAGAAATCCTCAATAAATAAATAAATTAATAAAAAAAAATAAAAATAAAACAATATGTGGATTGTAGTTAATTTTCAGTTAGTGATATCAGAATCTGAATAACTTGTAGAAGTATGAATATGACATTAAAGAAATGAAGAGACTAGTTAGGATTGTATTGTTCAATTCAGCTAATAAATGTTTAGGCATGAAAAAGGTGTGGCATAGAAGGGAACTTCAGTGTTGGAAATGGTCATGCAGAGAAGCACAGGAAGGGGAAAAGTAGTCAAGACAACCGAAATATTTTATATACAAAGCTGGTCATGTTTTAAAAACCAAAACAGAGTGAGGGAAAAGTTGTGAATGGGGACATTCTATGTTTGATTGCACTTGAAGGAAATGTTGATATTGTCAGAAATTAATGTAAATTTCTCAATCAAGCTTTGTACTTTGCAATATGACATTAGCATGTTATTGGTCAACTCCTGTTCTCAGGTCCTCTTTGTAATGTCTAGACTCACTTGTTACATTTCCCCTTTGGTTTGTAGCTATTCCTTTTGTTTGTAGCTTTGTTATCATATGGATAACACCTTGAGAACAAATATTTGAGTCTGGAACAAAGTAGTCAATTGGCCAGCTTTCTCCCTATCAACATACAGTGATACATTTATACTAATCTACCTCTTCTTGCTGAAGAAATACTAGCCTGTCTTCTTACTATCTCAAGCTCTAAATACTTTATACCTGAGGAGTAGGTTGGAATAATTGGTGTTCAGTCCAGGAAGGAGCTATCACAGGTTCTGCCATAATGTAATCAGTTTATATCTGAAGAAAAAGATTACTATAAAGAGCTATAAACATTGCTTAAACTATTCTCCACTGAAAGCTAAATTCATTCAGGTAATACATATTTATATTAAGACATAAACAGAAAATAATGTGATGATAATGAAACTGGTTATGGAATAATCAGCTAAAATATTCATAAATGCTGATTCTAGCTAAAACAACATCTATTTTTCTATTGCTTCTTTTGCTATTTTTTGAGACTTAAGACTTCTAAAAGATATGAAAATGAATACTTGTAATAATAACCAAGAGGAATTATGTACTTTATAAACACATAGTGTCAAAAATAAATACTATCAAAACCAGTAGGAAAAAAACATCAGTTCTGCTTTTAGAGGAAAATTCAAATGATGCTTAACCTAGTAATACTTACATAATCAACACTTAATGAGCTGCAATATGCAGCACTCCTCTTAATTTCCAGCAGGTATTATAAGTTCATAAATCATGTTATTTTAAGCAAGGAAAAATCTCATAACTATTACAGAGAGGCAAAACTTACCATAATAAGATTTTCCCCTTCCTGACATTCTAAATGCCTATAATTTTAGTCACTGAGACCCTGTGTAAAGTTTTACTAGCAAAAAACTGAAGCCCCTTATTATCTTTGCTATTTATAGGGAACAGTTTCACCTGATATCTGGGTCTCTGGCATTCTTGTTTTCAAAGCCAATATCACAAGTGCAATGACAACATCCTACATAATCAGAGCATATAATTGACCTCTGATTGAATAAAAAGCATAGCTAAATTTACTTATGTCAAAATTGCTATTTTAAAGTGAAAGGGAAATCGACACACAATAGATAAATCAACTTATAATGGAATTTCAAAATACATGGTAAGAATTTGTGTTTTAAAAGTTCTACACATTTTCATTTGATTCCCTTACTACATTTGGCCAATTTCATAGCTCTTGGGAGGCCTTGAAAAAAGTTTATCTTGTGAAAACAATATGTGTATTTACCTTTGTGACCTTAGCATCAGGTTAAATTCCTGCTTTATAGAGGATAATCAACAGATCTCAAGATGTGGGACATTTGATTATATATTTTATGATAAATATATCTATTTGAAATAAATAAGAGTTTAAAATATCCTTTTGGCATTGAAGATTCAGGTCTGTGGTAGAGTACTTGGCTAACATGTATAAGACTGAGAGATCAATCCCCAAACAAGTATAAATTCTAAAATATCTATTCAGTCATTTCATAATAAAGTCAAACCAGCATAGCACATGCTTCCCAGGCATAATTCATTCCTAGGTGACCTATAAGTGGTTTGCTATGTTCTTTATACATTACTACTTATTATCATTGCTAAATTTTCCAGTATTCCCCATTTAAATAAATTTTGTCTCTTTTTGAAACATGCTATCCATGAAATTGGAAATACAATACTTTATATTTTACCAAACATAAATGTAATAGTATAACTTTGAAACTTAAAAGTTTCTTTCATCTCATGAGCCAAAGATACATGTTCATTCTTTCACATGTTCTTTCATTTATTTCATTAGTTGTAATAGGAGGTTGCTTGTGTGTTCCCAGCTGCACAGGCTCCAGAAACAACCACACAGAAACTATTTTATTTAAATTACTGCTTGTCCTATTAGCTCTAGCTTCTTATTGGCTAACTCTTAACATATTAATTTAACCCATCTCTATTAATCTGTATATTGCCACATGGCTGTGGCTTACCAGCAAGCTTCCAGCATGTCTGTTCCCAGGAGTGGCTACATGATGTCTTTTGACTCTGACTTCTTTCTCCCAGCATTCAGCTAAGTTTTCCCCATCTACCTCTGCTCTGCCCTGGTCTGCTATAGGCTCAAAGCAGTTTCTTTTTTAACTAATGGCATTCACAGCACACAGAGGGTAATCCCACATCACCTCTCCTTTTTTGTTTAAATAAAAAGGAAGGTTTTAACTTTAACATAGTAAAATTACATACAACAAAACAGGTATGAAATGAGAATTATAGTTACAATAATTATATCTACTTTATCTTTTACTATAACTAAGGAAAACTATAACTGTTCTTCAACTCCATCAAATACCCCAGAAGGATATAATATTACCTAAGTAAACAGGAAGTACATTGTAAGCAATTTCCAAAACTCTAGAATAGACAGAGACATCTCACTGCCTGGACAGTCACCCAAAGTTCTTCTGTAATGTTGGAGCATCCATCTCCAACATATGGCCCATAGTATCCAGCAGATTTTTTCATGAAGCAGGAAATTTGAAGATTTGTAGTGATTTAAATCTCATAGATATTTCATCTTCTCAGTTAAATTTACACATAAATGCTTTCACTTGATATTCTTATATGTGGTATTGTTTATATATTTCCAAGAATTATAAAATTATAAAAAGGTAATTATTTATATGTATCCTGATCCTATGAATTTAAGAGCAGTAACAATCTTTTGGTGGGAAAATTTTGTCATTTTCTAGACCACAATATTGTGTCTCAACAATAAAAAAATATGTGTCTTCCAGTCCTATCAGAATGTGCTTATTTTCTCTGTGTTGCATAACTTCTCTGGATAAAAGTAGTTCATCATTACGTTCAAAATGAATAATAAATTGGTAACCTTGCTTTGTTCTAGAATTTATAAGAAATATTTCCAAATTTTAGCTTTGTCATAGACTAGAAGTATTAATATTGTAGTATTAATATGAATGTCACATTGCATAAAATAATACTTAAATTAGTATGGATGCACAAAATACTTTAAATATCTAAACAATCTTAAGTAAAAAAGAACCAAATCAAAGCCCCAAATTTCCAAATTTCAAATATTATAAAGTTACTATAACAAAAACAATATGATACTCACAAAAAAGAGACACATTGCCCAATGAAACAAGATAGGAAGATAAATCCACAAATTTAGGAACAATTGATTTTTTTGTAAAGGTTTTGAGAACAAACAGTAGGAAAAGACTAATATTTCAATAAGCAAGTTTAGGAAAGCTTATTATCTTCATGGCTGATCATATACAAAATTAACTAAAAATGGATTAAATGAATAAAGCCACTAATGAAAATCTCTACAAAATTAGTCTGCACAATAATTTTTTTTCATGACACTTAAAGCAAAACTGTAATCTGATATGATAAAGAACATTTCTGCTGTGCCATGATAGTGCATGCCTTTAATCCCAACACTCAGGAGGCAGAGGAAGATGGATCTCTGGACAGCCTGGTCTACAGAATAAGTGTCAGGACAGGTTACCAAGCTACACAGAGAAATCTTATCTCAAAAATAACAACAAAAAAGAATGTTTCTGCACAGAAAAAGAAGAAAATCACAATATGAAGAGACAGCCTAGAGAATGAGAAAATATTGACAATCAATAGTGAGTAAGTAGCTAATAATAAAAAATTAGAAAGTCAAAATCAATGTCAAGAAAGGCAAATTAAAGGTGAGCAAATGACAAAAAGATGCTTTTATGAAAAGAAGAGAAACAAATAGCCAATGGTATGTGAAAAGATACTCAGAATCACTATTCATAATGAAAGTACTGATTAAAGTCACAATAAGGTATCACTTAACTTCAGCACGATTGGATTTTATTAAAATAGACATAAGAACTGATAAGGATTTAAAAAGGGGAAACATTTGTACATTTATTGATGGGAAAGTATATTTGAATAGCCATTATAAAAACTGAATAGAACATGGCCCACAGAATCAACTAAGTAGGGCTCATAGGGGCTACCAGAGACTGAAGCAACAATTAGGGAGACTGTATGGGACTAACTTAGGTCCTCTGCATATATGTTTTGGTTGTATAGCTGTTTATGTGGGACTCCTAACAGTGGGAGCAAGGTCTATCTCTGACTCTTGTCTGTTCTTGGGCTCCTTTTCCTCCTAGTGGGTTGCTTTGTCCAGCCTTTATATGAGATAAGTACCTAGTATTATTGCAACTTATACTACGTATACAGAGGAGGATTTGATCTGGGGAAGAGGGAACATGTAAGGGAAGGACTAGGATGAGAGGAGGGAGGGAAAATTGCAGTCAGGATGTAATATATGACAGAATATTTTTTAAATGCCATACAAGTTTTTCAAAAGCATAAAACTATAATAACAAATAATCCACCAATCCTTTTATGGGGTCTATATCTCCAAAGGAATTAAAATCACTGTGTTGAAAAAAAAATATCAGCATGTTTCTGTTACTGACATCAAAGGATCAATGGATGAACATAATGTGGCATATATAAAGACAGTAAAATACTATTAATTCTTACAACGACAAAGGTAATGCTGACATTTGTCACACCATAGAGAAACATGTAAAACACTATGCTTAAGAAAGTAATCTTGACACAGAAAGAAACTATATAGATTAATTCACTTACATATAGAGTCTAAACATACATGTTTAAATTAATAATGCTTGAAACTGCAAAAGAGAAGAGAGAGGTTGGAAAATCATGGGAGAAAGGGTACAAAGTTTAAAAGTTACATGACAAAATAATTTTGAGACCTATTATACAGCAATTGATGATAATCACTAAAGTATCAACTATTTCAAATAGACAAAAGAGTAAGTTCAAGTGTCTCATAACAAAAATAAGTAAGCAAGATGGCAGTTATGTTAATTAGCTCAACCTAATTATTCCACATCTTATGTGGACATTAATACATCACAAAGGGAAGGAATTACCATTTCTAAACAAATCTACTTTATAGGTGGTAGAAATATAATGGTTTAAAGTACCTGAGGAATTGACAAAAGTGGAATCTCTTTTCATCAGGCTTGCTTTCTGGATGGAAAGTTCAATAAATTAAATTATTTGCACATATACTGTGACACAAGTGCAAATTAATATACTTATAATTTAGCCCTAAAGAGATGGGCTTTCACAGTACATCAATGTTCCTGCTTAATGTGCTCTATCAGTTAATAAATATGATAAATTGACTAGAACATTTTCTTCTTAGTTTACAATTAAGGCTCCTGCTTTCATTTTTTAGTGTTCATTTCTTAAAGTATTTTCTAGAACATATGATATTGAAGTTTCTAAAACTGAAATTCATAGAATAATGTAGAACATGAACCATTCAGAGGAAAGAGAGACAGAAATTTTTACCAGGATATCAGATGCAAAGCAATGACTATAGTTTGGCAATAAACTGGACACAAAGATAAAAAAACAAAAAAAATACCCAAATTCCTATTGGAGACAATGATCTCTAACAATGTAGAGATCCCCCATCTGGAGAGTTGAATGTTAAGGAACATTTTCTTTTAGTTTAAGTTTTATTTATGTCTGCATTGTTCTCTGTGGTGCCTGTTATAATCAATTCCAAAGCTAACTTTTAAGCTAAAGGTCATCTTTTTGATTTGCTCTTTCTCAGTAATAGTATAAACTGCACATTGCAAATTGTTCCCATTGCTCTGTGAACTGACTTACCATGAAATGTTTCATGGTATATTTACTGTCTGACCATAAATCACATATAACTTTCCTAAAAAAATGTTGACTTATTTGTAAATTTTCTAGAAAAAAAATCTTCCTATATTTTATGAATTTACTCACATGAACTTGTTTTCTCTTAGCATGTTTTATGAAAAACACAGCTTCCATCTTACATGTATAATTCAAAGGTGTATGACTGGTTCCCTTCATTCATAAAAGCAAGTAATTTTAACAAATATAACCTGATGACTGTGTAAATAATATTCAGTCAATTATAATACTAAGTGGGTATGTAAAAGATACATCCATAGTGAATGTTTTTTATGTGCTAGATACTTTATATATTCTTCTTCAATTTGATCTTCATGATAATCTCTGTTTTGTCCCCATTTTACAAATACATTAAATAAAAGGTGGGTAGGCTAGTTATAATTAAAGACATAATACATGATAGAGTTCAAAACAACCTAGATAAAATTGAACCCAAAGTTTATTATATTCCATTATCCTTTTTGATTTAGGCTTCCCACATAACAGTACGAATTGAACATAAATAGTTATCCCAGGGACTCTTAGAAATGTCTTTGAAATAATGTGTTATGATTTTCATCATCAATAACCTTCAGTGACTATATGTTGAAGACTTAGTCAACAGTTTATATCAATATTAGAAATAGGTAGGTGCTGAGAAGAAGGTATAATATTTTATATTTGGGTGAAATGTTGTGTAAATATACTAGGTTTATTTGGTTAATAACATCAATTAGCTCTAGCATTTCACAATTTAGTTTCTGTGTGGATGATCTATCTATTAGTGACAGTATAGTATTTAAGTATCCCACTATCAGTGTGTGAGGTCCATTATGTGACTAAAAGTTGTAATTGTGTTTCTTTTATGAACTAGGGTACCCTTGTGGTTGATTTAAAAAATGTGAAGAATTACAGTGTTCCATTGGCTGATTTTTCCTTTGGTGGGTATGTAGTGTCCTCATGGAACTTTTCCAAAATTGGACACATACTAGGACACAAAACAAGTCTAAACAGACACACAAAAAAGAAATAGTTTGCATCATGTTCTACCAATATAAGCATCACAGTTCAGATGAAAAGATATCCTGACAGTTGGAAGTCAAATAATACCACAAAGTCACACCTCACAACAAACTTCATACACAGATATTTATTAAGAGGGGGAGAGGAAACAGGAGGGTTGCTGCCTCTGCTAGGAAAACAAAGAGTAAGGAACTGACCAGAAGATAGGGCTGATATAGATTTTCTTGGGAATGGGTGGAACTTTTCAGAGAGAAGCTTTTCAGGGTGGAGGTTGGTGGAATTTCAAGTTCAGAGATTGGGCTTTTTACTCTGTTGGGCGGGGACTGGGTCAAGCAGATAGGGCAGTCAGAATGTTCTGTGAGTAGAACCTGGCAGTTCGAGGTCCTCAGGGGAGGGGGGTCTGGCCACTCATGTGCCTCAAGGGGCTTATAACCACCATGGATTAAAGCTTGATATCAAGAAGAGAAAATATAAAACTTACAAACTTGTGGGAACTGAACAACTCACTAATTAATGCAAATGGGTCAAAATGAAAATTAAGAAAGAAATTAAAGGTTTTCTCAAATTGAATGAAAATTGATAATGCAACATACTAAAATTTAAGAGATGAAATGAAGGTCATTCTATTGGGGGAGAGTCTCTGCAATCATCAAGGCAGGAAGGCAGGCAGGGAAATGATCTGGTTGTGTTAAGAACAAAACTAGGCTTCACCTTGACTTAGCTGGTGCTGGGTCAAAACTTCTAGTGTCTGACAACAAGTTGTTTATTTTTACATATTTAAACAGTAAAACCTTTTGGGAAAGGTTTTCTTGAGACAATTATCACAAGGAGGCTTTTAGACCTGCTACATTTACAAAGTACATCTCTTTATCAAGGCACCTGTGAGCTTTTCCATAGAATGGGTTCTATTGACTGAGAGAGAAAGCTCAGGATAAGGGTCTAGGGAGAAATGGTTTGCAATAAAAATAATAGCAGACTCTTGTGCAAAGTACTGAAAAACAGTGCTCAGGATTCTGGATAATTCAGTAAGGGCCAACTTTACAGAATAGCAAAGATTACCAGCTATTAACACATCCATTTTCAGCCTTCTGAATGGAAAACATGTGTCAATTTTTCCACAGAAGAAAAAAAGCCTGCATATTTAACAATTCTGTTTTCTCGTGTGCTTAGCTAGGCGCTTGTGCCCTACAGAATTTTGAGGCAAGTTAATAACACTAAGTGACTATGTTAAAAGAAAAATTGAAGAGATTTCATTCTTCTAATTTACCAGCACACCTGGTAGTGCCAGAACAAAAAGAAGAAATCACTCCCCAAAGAAGTAGATGCCAACAAAACAACCAATCAAACAGACAAAAAACCCTTCCAGCCTGAAATCAATCAATCAAATAAAATAAATGCAAAGAATCAATGAAACGAAGAGTTGATTATTTGAGAATATTAGTAAGATTGATAAATGCTTCTCCAAATGAACTAATAAGTAGAGGAAAACAATGTCCAAATTAACAAAATTAGAGATGAAAAATGATGCATAACAACAGAAACTGAGGAAATCCAGAGAACCATAAGGACATATTTAAAAAACCTTTACTCCACAAAATTGGAAAATCTAAAAGAAATAATTTTATTAATATATATTTCTTACATAAGTTAAACCAACATCAGATATGCAATTTAAACAGATCTATAATCCCCAGTGAAACAAAACAGTGGTCCCCTCCCAAAAAAGTCCAGAGCCAAAGGTTTTTAAAACAGAATTCTACCACACATTCAAAGAAGAGTTAATGCCAGTACTCCTCAAATTAGTCCACAAAATAGGAACAGAAGAAACTTTGTCAACTTTGCTTTATGAGGTCATAGATACCCTGGTGCCTAAACCACTCTGCAAAGAAAGAGAATTACAGACCTATCTCCCTTATAAACATTGATGTAAAAATTTTCAATAAAATATTTAAAAACAGAATCCAAGAACACATCAAAAAGACCATTTATCGTGATCAACTAGGCTTCATCCAAGAAATACAAGGATGGCTCAACATACAAAATATTGTCAATGTAATCAAACATATAAACAAACAGAAAGAAAAAAAACACATGACCATTTCCTTATGTGCAGAAAAGGCCTTTGAAAAAAATCCAATACTCCTACAAAATAAATTTCCTGGTGAGATGAAGGATACAAGGGACATACATACCTCAATATAATAAAGGTAGTTTAGACCCAAAGTCAATTTAAATGGAGAGAAACTCAAAGCAATTCCACTAAAACAAGAAACGAAAGGTTACAGTTGCAGTTTGAATGAAATTGCCCCCATAAGCTCACAGAGAGTAATACTATGGTACTATTAGGAGGTATGGCTTTGAGGGAATAGATATGGCCTTGTGGGAGGAAGTGTATCATTGTGGAGTTTGGCTTTGAAATTTTCTATGCTCAAGGTACTTCCCAGTGTCTGAGTTCACTTCCTGTGGCCTTCTCATCAAAATTTAGTCCCCCTGTATGCTATCATGCTCCTTGCCATGATAATAGTGGACTGAACTTCTAAAACTATAAGCTAGACACCCCAATTAAATATTTACCATAAAGAGTTGATATTGTTATGGTGTCTCTTCACAGCATTAGAAACCCTAAGACAGTTTCCATTCTATCCATACATATTCAATATAGTACTTGAAATCTTAGCTAGAGTAATAAGGCAACTGAAGGATATTAAGTGAATACAAATTGGGAAAGAAGAAGTAAAATATCTTTATTTGTAGATGATATGATAGTCTACATAAGTAACCCAAAACAGTGCACCTGGAAACTTCTACACCCCATAAAAACTTTAAGCAAAGTAGCTGGATACAAATTTAACATACATACTTAAAATTCCATACTTACCTATATAAAAATGAAAACTGACAGACAGACTATAAAAGAACTCAGGGGTATTAAACTTTTAGCAAGAGCCTCAAGTAATATAAAATATATTGATAATTCTAACCAAGCAAGTGAAAGACTTGTATGGAAAAAAAACTTTAAGACATCACAAACAGAAATTGAAGATGATACCAGAAGATGGAAAGAGGTCTCATGTTTATTGATTGGTAGGAAATATATAGTAAAAATGGCCATTCTACCAAAAGCAATGTACAGGTTCAATGTAGTCCCCATCAAAAACCCAACACAATTCTTCACAGATCTTGAAAGAACAATTTTCAGCTTTAGGTGGAAATACAAATAACCCAAGATAGCTAAAACAAGCCTGAATAATCAAAGAACTGCTAGAGGCTTCAACATCCCCAATTTCAGACCTTTTGTAATCAAAACAGCGTGGTACTGAAACAAAAAACAGACATATTGACCAATGGAATCACATTGAAAACCCAGACATAAATTCACACAACTATGGACATCTGAGTTTTGATAGAAATGTCAGAAATGCACACTGAAAAAAATATAATAGCATCTTCAATAAATGCTGTTCTTCAAACTGGATGGCTTCATGTGAAAGAATGTAAATAGATTCATACTAATTTCTCTGTACAAAACTCAGTCCAAATGGATCAAAGACCTCAACATAAAACCAGATACATTTAACTTCTAAGAAGAGAAGTGAGAAATAGCCTTGAATACATGGGCACAGGAGAAAACTTCTTGCAGAACATGAAAGGCCCAGGCACTAAAAACATTAAACAATAAATAGGACCTTGTAAAACTGAAAAGGACACTGTCAATAGGACAAAATGGCAGCCTATAGAATAGAAAAAGGATTGTCACCAACCCCACATATGACAGAGGGCTAATATCCAAAATATATAAAGAACTTAAAAAAGATATAAAAATTATATTTAAAATGTGCTATGGGTCTAAACAGAGAATTCTCAAAAGAAGAAACTAAAAATGGTAAAAAACAAAGGAATGTTTAACATACTTAATCATCAGGGAAATCCAAATCAAATCTACTTTAGGAATTTAGCTTACACTCATCAAAATGGCTAAGATCGATAGAAACAAGTGACAAATCATGCTTCTGTGGATATGTAGTACATGGAACACTCATTCATTGCTGATGGGAATACACAGAATAACAGTTTCTCTAGAAGATGGGATTTCATCTAGTTTAAGACCCAGTTATACCACTCTTAGGTATATACTCAAAGGACATTTCATCTTACCACAGAGACATTTGCTCAAGCATTTCATTATTGCTCTATTTATAATAGCCAGAAATTGGAAAGAACCTAGACTAACAAAATCTCAACACCTATAGACACTGTTGAACATTGGAAAGTCAAGCTAGTACCTACATATAGCCTTTACATCTAAAAGCTAGCATCTTTGATAGAGGAAGATACTCTTCATGCTACCAGAGAAGAGACATAAACACCAACACAGACACAAACACTTTGATCTAAAATGTTGTCTGACCTGCAAGATATGCTAGTATAATAGTGACACAAACTTGTGGGAAAAACCAAGAAGTATCAGATTCTACTGAAAGTAGACTCCACAAGATGGAACATATAGCTGATACTACTTGGGTGACTAAGAACCTGGGGTTAGATAGAAGAGGGACCTAATGCTAAGTACTAAAACCAAATAACAATGTTCTAAAAAAGTAGCAATAAAATGACTTCTGATGACTTTCTGAGATACTAATGGATCAGTGCTTTGCTCAGCTGTCATCAGAGAAGCTTCCTTCTATAACAGATGAGAATAAATACAGAGACCCACTGTCAAACAACGTTCAGAGAGTGAAAAACTTTGTAATACTCAAGACTAAATGGAATGCCTCCATCAAACCTCTTTTTCAGGGCTCAGAGAAACTGTTTAAGAGGAGGAAAATGCATGTAAGAGCCATATCATACCAAGAAAATAAGGCCTTATAAATCTACAAGATTGTATACATATGAATTCACAGCAACTGAGGCAGTATGCACAGGGTCTGCTTCTTGTATCTTTTGGCAGGTGCCCATAAGTGAATCACAGAAGAGACATTTGAGATTTTGGAGCAAGGCTCTACCATTATCTGAAGACAGCTTTTCTCACTTTGAAAGACAACACTTGGCCTGCTATTGTGCCCTAGTGTAAACTGAAAATTTGACAAGGGACCACTAAGTTACCATGTGACCTGAAGTGCCCATCATAAGCTGGATGTTATCAGACCCACAAAGTCATAAAGTAGGAGATGCACAACAGCAATCTATTATCAAACGGAATAAAGGAAGTAGTAACCTCAGGGTAAGATCCCACCAAGCTAAATTTCCCATTTGTGGAAAAAAACTAAAGAAAAGCTTAGAGCTGGGTGTGGTGGGGCAAACCTTTAATCCCAGTACTGGGAAGTCAAAGGCTGGTGGATCTCTGAGTCTGAGGCCAGTCGGTCTACAGTGCAAGTTTCAGGACAGCCAAGTTTAGACAGAGAAGCACAGAAAGATGGTGAAGATGTAACTGAATGAGGGGGCATGTTCAAGCCCCAGAAAGCAGCAGAAGTTGGCAGCATTGACCACATAGTTCTGGGTTTGGAGTTAAGAATAGAAGAAAGGAGTTATGAAATAATGCTGCTGAAGCCAAGCATGTGTCAGGAGTGTCCCTGAATGGAAGCCTAGTAGAAAGGTCACTGAGTGAAGCTGTGAAGTTAAACCCTGGGTTTCCTTGGAGAAGCCAAGATGTTAGAGATGACTTACTTATGGGATGCATGTCAAGGTGAGCTTCTTACATGGAGTGGAACCAGCCTAAGAGAAAAAAGTATGTTGTAGTCATACCTGAATGGACTGGGAGATCTGATAACATTTTGACATGAGACATGGAGATGCAAAGTTTGACGTTTACTCAGCTGTTTTTTGGTCATGCTTTGATCCAGTATTTCTTCACTATGCTCCCTTCCCTATCTTTCGTAATGGTAATGTATATCCTATGTCATTATATGTTGGAAGTATATGATCTGCTTTTTTCTTTTGATTTTATATAGGATTTTAGTTAAGAGATTGCATGAGTCTCGGAAGAGACTTTGGACTTTGGACATTGAGAAAAGTTTGGGACTCTTATTGACTATGTGGGCTTCAGAAGTTGGACTAAATGCATTTTGTTATTCGATGTTGTTATAAACTCATGGGTGTAAGGGAGTGGATATGGTAGTTTGAATGTAATTGGCCCCATAATCTCATAGGGAGTGGAATTATTAGGAGGTATGACTTTGTTGGAGTAAGAATGACCTTTCTGGAAGAAGTGTGTCACATTTAGGGGTGGGATTTAAGGATTCCTATGCTCAGGATACTGACCAGTATCTAAGTTGACTTCTTGTTGCCTTTAAGATATAGGACTTTAGCTTCATAAAAGGAATTTGGCAATGACTCTTCTGTTTCTATATTGTGAAATACATTAAGGAGTATAGGTATAAGCTCTTCTTGG
>NW_004949157.1:590598-618108 GCF_000317375.1 Microtus ochrogaster
AAAAAAAAAAGATGTAGGACTTTCAGATACTCCAGCACCATGATCCACATCATGATGATGATGGACTGAACCTCTTAAACTGTAAGTGAGCCCCCTCGATTAAATGTTTTCTTTATAAGAGTTACTGTGGTTATGGTGTCTTTTTACAGCAATAGAAAATCATAAGACTCCAGGGAAGGTATTGAAAGAAATTAGAAGATATTGGCATTAAAGGAAAGGAGAATTTTTAAACAGTGACAGATTTAACAGAAGTGGTTGAGGGTAAAGGAGATATCAAGAAATTACCAGGGTCTTTTAGCTTGGGCATTTAGATAAATGATGGTATATTTTTCTAAAATCTCAAAAAGAACAGGTTTGGAACAGGCAAAGCTCTGTTTTTCAATCATTTCAGATTTGACTTGAGTACTGACATTCAAGCAAAGAAATCATATTCCTAGTTCTGATTGTTTTAATTTTGGTAGAATGAAGATGTTATATAACAGTACTTTTGTATATGACATTTAATTGCTATATATGATGTGATTCTGCTTTATTAATACCATAGAACCTAAAAATGTTATTATTTTCTAGATTGAATTACATCCTTGAGATAGGAAAATTCTTGATCATATTCACTTTCATCACATTCATTGTAAAAAGTTTAGTATTCAATAATACAATTTCCCCTCCCACCTATTCTCTCTTCCAGAAAAGAGGAGTCCTCCCAGGGGCATCAACCATACATGGCACAAGAGGAAAAAATAAGACTAGGCAC
The DNA here is from genome assembly GCF_000317375.1 of Microtus ochrogaster. Lineage (NCBI taxonomy): Eukaryota > Metazoa > Chordata > Mammalia > Rodentia > Cricetidae > Microtus > Microtus ochrogaster. The sequence continues at coordinate 591,353 of NW_004949157.1, forward strand.
AAACCTTACATCAAGACTGAGAAAGGGAATCCAGTAAGAGAAAAGTAGTCCTAAGAGCAGACAAGAGTCAGACATAGCCCCACTCCCACTGTCAGGAGTTCAACAAAATCCCTCCTGCCTTAGCCTCCATAATGCTGAGATTACAGGAGGGAGCTCTCCATCAAAAACCAACAAATGAATCATCTGATGACTTATATAGCTCTTCTTACCATTTACTTACTTGCTCTAACTCTAAATGTGATCTCATTTGCCCTTCCTCTCTGAGGATATATTTTCCTGTGAATCTACAGTTTCCCCATTACATCTTGTTTTATAAATTTTATGTGATATGTCTCCGGAAATTTCTCTTTCAACTCACTTCCCTTTTCTTGTTTGTGGCTCCATAACTATAATTTTAGACTCATTTTACTGAGATAAGCTGGTTTTCTCACAAGCCTAAAACCTATTTCTAGTTAGTGTAAATGTCACTGATCAGTTCTTGAAGAATGAAAACAATTATCAAGAGTCCAATGATGTAATATTTACACATTTTAAAACCTTCTAAACTTTATTTATTTCTATTGATTTTTATATTGAGCTTCATATATATTAGCTTATCCTCTTAAACTTCTGAGTATTAAATATAGTCACTATACAAAATATTTCTAGAATTTATCCATTGATTATAACTTAAACCATATACCCATTCAACAAAACAATACATATCTTACCTCATTTTAAAACCATTTTATATTACTTGCAGTTTTCAATGAGCCAAACAAGCAACATACCAATAGACATGCTATTGTGTATTGATAAAGTTCATTAGGCTTCAACTCTACACAAAGAACTATAAGAAACTTAGCAATGCTGAAAGTAGGAAAATAGTCTTACCCAGGGAATAGCACATGAATTGTAGCACTCTTCCCCATTTTCTAGCCTGTTCTTTTTTATTAATTGTTGTTACATGTATATATGTATACACACATTCCTAATATAACCTTCTCAATCTGTATAATGCTACTTGTATATGTGATTTCATGGCAGACCATTTGGCATTAGATAGCCAGAGAATGGGGAAGAATGCTATAGAATACTGTTTTCTGGATATGACATGGTTATCATATTTATGAATGCACAGTATCTGGAGTTATCTGCACAAGATAAAGCTAGCCAAAATCCCAGTATTTGTGTAGTTGATGATCTCTACATGACCCCTCTTCCTGGAGAGTTGTTGGTAGTTACAGTTTCAGTGTAGGTAGAATCATTTTGGTTTTGGAAAGTGTGGCCACTACTAGGATTCCCAAGCTTGTGGATTGCCCCTCATCATGCAAATATGGGCAACACTAAGTGAACTTAGTGGATAATCACACCAAAAAGATGAAATTAGGAAGAGTTAGATGACAGAGTGTGTTGAGAAAAAGAGGGGGTAGATATGGCCATATTTCACTATAGTTATATATGTAATTATAAAGAGCAACAACAAATGTTTTTTTAAAGATTTGAAACCAGAGTCCAAATTACTAATCTTCTGTTCTATTAATATGCAGATGAGGCATTGTGGTGATTTGAAAGAAAATGTTCCCCAAAGGAATTGGCACTATTAGGATGTGTGGACTTGTTTGAGGAATTATGTCACTGTGGAAGTAGATTAGATTTGAAGATTCTTTTTTTCATGTTTCCTTCATTTTGTTTATTCAGTTGACTTCCTGTTAGCTGCAATATGTAGCACTTTCATCTCCAGCACCACATCTGCTTGCATGCCACCATGTTCTTCATTATGATAAAAATGGACTGAACCTCTGAAACTGCAAGTGAGCTCCCTCAATTGTATTTTTTTTTATTTTATTACTTGTGGGCAATCATTTTCTTGACTAATGATTGGTGTGTGAATACCCAGATCACTAGGGATAGTACTGCCTCTGAGAAGTTAATCCTGAGTTACTGTGGGACAATGGTTTTACCCTATAAAGATTTGTTTCTTGTACTTGTTTAATAAAATGTTGATTGGCCAGTCGCCAGGCAAGAAGTATAACCAGGTTGACCAGGCAAGAAGTAGAGGCAGGGTAATGAGAACAAGAGAATTCTGGGAGGAGGAAAGAGTCAGTCTGCAGTCATTACTCAGCCACAGAGGAAGCAAGATATGACTGCCTCGTCAAAAAAGTACCAAGCCACATGGCTAACACAAACAAGAATTATGGGCTAACATAAGTTATAATAGTTAATAAGAAGCCTGAGCTAATAGGCCAATCAGTTTATAATTAATGTAGGCTGTAAGACTTTAAGACAATCCTGAAGCCATTTTTGACAATTCTGAACTCTCTCAGCCTCTGTGCGATAGTGCTTCCCCTTCTCCCCTGGGAACCAAGGACCTAACAGCTACACTCACACATACTCAGTTCCTGAACAATTACCCATATATGTATGTTTTAGTTCAGTCCCCTGGGAAATGGGGTCAAAATGACCTCTTACCTCATCTGATCTGGCAACAGCTCTCCAGTCAATTATTGGTAATAGCCCTTTCAAATAAGCCAATCAGAATAGTCAAAGAACAACCCCCCTTGCTTCTGTGGCCCCTTTAAAACTAGACTGTACCCGCTATTCGAGGTCCCTCGGCTTCCCAAATGCTGGGGGACCCTGTCATGACAGAATTAATAAAATCCTCATGCTTTTGCATTGGCTGTGGTGTGTGAGATGGTCTCTGGGGGCGACTCCTTCTCGGTGTTTGGACGCTAGAGTCCAACATAGGCCTCTGTGTGTTTGTTTGGGACTGAACAATTGCCGAACTGGGCAGGACAGAAACCTCCGTCAACAAATGGCACAAACGTGGACAGCTAAATCCACTTACAACCTGAGAGAGTTTGGGAAATAACTCTAGACAAAAATGAGTAGAGTTAAGCATGGCTTCTTTGTAGCATTTTTTCAACAGGGCTCTGTTTGCTAAAGACAAGTGCATATCATTTAAGAGAGGCTTACTGACTCAGCTTAAGCTACAAAACCTTTCAGCACTTTTAAGAGGCCCTGCCACCAAACACTTAAATGGTGTTCATGAATTGCTGACAGCATGCTTCTTGGTAGTGTCAGTGTCAAGTTGGGAGCTTAGGCCCCTGCCCTCGCATCTATCCCAGCATCCAGGCCTGGCCTGGACTCCAAATCTCAGCAGGCCACTCCCTAGGGTACATAAGTGATCTCCCGAAAGAGGAACACATGGTCTCCCTTTCTTCCTCCCAGGGGTTCACCTTTCCGTGGCTTCCTGGTTTCCCCCTTGGGGCCACCCAAAAGCTCAGATCTCCAATTAAACCTGGATATTTCTTAATTTGACCTGTTTTGATTTGGCTTGATTGGGAATTTTTGTGTCCGCAGGCAGCTCACATTAAGAAATATTCCTAACAGTCAGGAACCTTGAAACTCTATAGACTTGTGGCAGTAAACATGGCTCCAGCCAGTACCTCTGCCATGAAGCTAGGCTCTCAGAAAACTAAGAAATGGGTTGGATCCAGCCGTCAAAGACACAGCTTTAATCCTAGTCATATTGCTTAGCAAATTAAAGACTTGTGTGGTCAGAAAAAGAAAGATATACAGTAAAGATAGATTCAGATGAGGAAAACCTCTAAATAGTTTACAGTGTATTTAAAAATATATGTAGGTTTGGGAGAAAAAGAGAAAAATAATGAAGTGCTTAAAATAAGAAAGAAAGAGTAGTTAGATATGGTGGCACACACCTTTAATCCTGACACTTGGGAGGCAGAGGGAGCAGATTTCTCTCAATTAAAGAAATGGTGGCACACACCTTTAATCCCAACATTTGAGATGCAGAGGCAGGCAGACTTCTGTAAGTTGAAGGTGTGATGGCACACACCTTAAATCCCAGCACTTGGGAGGCAGAGGCCGGCAGATCTCTGTGAGTTCAAGAATAGTTTGGTCTACAGAATGAGTTTCAGGACAGCCAAAGATACACAGAGAAACACTGTCTCAAAAAGCCAAAAATTAGAAATAAAAGAAATAGAGTTTAAAATAAAGCCACACAAAGATGAAAATTACACAGAGAATCTGGATACTGTATCTTATTGTGTTGTCTTTGAATTGTATGACTGCTGAGAAGGGAACAGCAGCTGCTAAAAGATATTTGATTATAAATGCTGCTGGATTAATCTAACATTTATTTTGAAATGCCTTGACTTCAAAATTTAAGTCAAAAGGTATTTTACTTTGGAGAAGAGGTTTTGCTTTTGTTTCCACAGGAAATGAGAAGCTGTGGATTCATTCTGGGTTAAGAAAAATCAGGTTTTATCAAGAAAGGCCCCCCAAAAATCTCCAATAAGAGCGGATGGCCCAGATGTCTGAGTTCTACATCTAGAAATATTTAAGTCTGCTGCCTGAGATGATCAAGCCTCACAGGATACTCCAGTCAAAACTTGATCATAATTCGAAATTTTCTTTAGGTCCCCATGAGATTATCAGTGCCTCCAATCAGCAGGAAGTAGCCTAGAAAACTACTCCCACATTCCCAAAATATGGATTATGGGTGTTTTTCTTTGTTTAGAGTGTTTTTTACAAATTATATAGATAAAAGTCAGGAAGAAATCTAAACAAAAGATATTAGATTCAGAGTTCTTGTTTAAAAAAAAGAAAAAGGGGAAATTGCTTTGGGACAATGGTTTTACCCTGAAAAGATTTGTTTCTTGTACTTGTTTAATAAAATGCTGATTGGCCAGTAGCCAGGCAGGAAGGATAAGTGGGGGTGACTATGAAACAAGTAAAGGTGGGGTAATGATAACAAGAGAATTCTGGAAGGAGGAAAGAGTCAGTCTGCAGTTATGAACCAGACACAGAGGAAGCCAGACACAGAGCAAGTAAGATGTGACTGGCTAATACAAATAAGAATTATGGGCTAATATAAGGTATAAGAGTTTATAAGAAGCCTGAGCTAATAGACCAGTCAGTTTATAATTAATGTAGGTCTCTGTATGCTTATTTGGGACTGAATAATTGCGGGACCAGGCAGGACAGAAACTTCAGTCAACACTGAGTTGTAAAAAAAGCCAGCTGAGTAGGCCATAAGAAGCAATCCAGTTAGCAGCATTCTTCCATGGCCTTTGCTACAGTTTCTAGTTACAGGTTCCTTCCTTGAATTCCCTCTCTGCCTTTTTTTTTGGTCTGACTGTGATATGGAAATAACTGTAACCTTAAATAAACCCTTTCCTAACCCAAGTTGGTTTTGGTCAAAGTGTTTTATCACAGCAATGGCAACCCTAACTAAGACAACTTACATTAGCGAGTATAATTTTTAAGTAAAAATCTGTCAAAAAGATGTAAATCAATTGACAAGATATAACAATTTTGAATACATATTCATATAACATTTAGTCATTTAACTTACTGAGCAAATATTAGTAGAATTAACTGAAAATAATGATACATATTAACAGAGAATACCAATATAAGACTTTTAATTTTAGGTAGCATAGTCAGATAGTAAATCAGTAAAAAGAAAGGTAGACTTGAGTGATATGGGAGTGTCATATAGCAATCTGTTGATTTCATTGGTTAATTAATAAAGAAACTGCTTGGCCTGATAGGTTAGAAAATTAGGTAGGTGGAGTAAACAGAACAGAATGCTGGGAGGAAGACGAAGTGAGGCAGACACCAGATGCCATGCTTCTGCCCTCCAGGGCAGACGTGATGACAGGTCAGACATGCTGAGTCTTTCCCGGTAAGACTGGTGCTACACACATTAAGAGAAATGGGTTAACCTAGATGTGAGAATTAGCCAGTAAGAGGCTAGAGCTAATGGGCCAAGCAGTGTTTAAAAGAATACAGTTTTGTGTCTTGTTATTTCAGGTAAAGCTAGCCAGTGGCTGGGAGCCGGGTGTCAGAAACGCAGCTCACAGCTCCTTCTACACTTGAGCAATAGCAAAGACAAAGTAAACATAACAGAAACATACAGAAGAATGTATCCATAGAGAAAAAAAGATACCCTTTTCTTAGGTGCATAAGAAATAGTAAACGGGGTATATAATGTTCTGAACAAATACAAGTCTTGGTAAATTTAAGAAAATTGACATTATACATGTATCTTTTGCAACCACAATGGTATAGCACTAATACTCAACAATTGAAATAAAATGTAAAAACTCGCAAATATATATAAATATAACAAGAAACCTTTGCTAATGTAACAGATTAATGAAGAAATCATAATGGAAATAAAGATACATGGTGAGAAAAATAGAACATAAAACTTACCAGAAACAGCAAAACCTCTAGAAAAAAATGTAGAAATAAAAACCTAAGAGAAAAATTGCAAAAGGCTCAAAATAAGAAAACTAATTTTGTATTTGCATGAAAATAAAATTAGGGAGCATAATCCTAATCAAAATCAGAATCAGGACACATAGTACATGTTTGAATCATGACACATAGTACGTGTTTAATTCATATGAATAGTATATATTAAATCAAAGAACTATAAAGGAATATAAAGTAGAAGGAAAATTACCTGGGAAAAGAAAGGAATAAACAGGAGAAAATTGTGAATTAAAAACTATAATGGGGAAAATGGTCAAAGTACTTATATACGTGTAAAATTATGCTATAACAAAATTCATTATTTTGTACCTTTCATATACAATAATAGAAATAATTTTAAAAACACTAAAACTACAAATGGTTTGATACACATTAATATGATTGGACAATTAGGAAAAACAAGTCATAAGCTCAGTTTGTTATACAATCAGATCGGTTTGTACATCATTGTTATGTGCATAGAAAGCTTTTTAAACTAGAATATTTAACAAAGTTGGCATCATTCTGTCTAATAGGCAAATCACAAAGTACAACCACACTAATAGGAAGAAAGATTCTCAGTTTTACAAGGTAAATTGAACACACAAATCTATTTGTCTTCCTCACTGAGTTCTCTCATAATTATTGAATTTGTTTTGGGGTAGAATGAGAGCTATGATGTTGCTAGAGAGACCAGAAAGGGAACAAATAATACATCAGTGATTTCAAAGATACTTATGATAGTAGAATGCAGATGAAATAAAATTGACTAATGAAACAACATTGAAAACCCCTAGCCCAAATATCAAAAGAAAGAATATAAAATAGCCAAAACATCAAAAAGAAAGCCTCTTACAACAAAGAGCCTCCAAATAAATAACTCAAGAGAAAATAAGAAGACTATGGAGTAATAATTATCATAGATATAATATAGAAATACTTTGAATAGCTGAGAAAGTCTACTACTTTGCATTATTATCTTTCATTCTTCTCAAATTGCTGGTGTACAGATTTCAGTTCCTCATAGTCTCAAGAACTCCACACCACATAAGCCAGGTACAGTACCTTGTGGTGGGGGAATGGTTCTGCACACAAATATTAGGGCCTAAGAAAGCAATATATTGTGTGTGTGGTGTATGTGCATGTGCTTATGTGTGTATGTGTCTGTGTGGGTGAGTGCAGTCACACCCATGTCACTGTTCACATGTGGACGTTAGAGAATATCCCTAAGAAGTTGATTCTCTATCTCCTTGTGGGATATAGAGATTGAAGTTGGGTCAATAGGCCTTCCTGCAAATGCCTCTACCCTTGAGCCATTTCATCAGCCCAAGATTTGAGGTAACTCTAAATTATTTCATGAAGCATTAAGAGACAATGTGTATATATTTGAAGATCATGACTGGATATGTAGCTCAATTAGAAGGCTTGTTTAGCATCCATAAGGCCCTGAATTGGATACCCAGCATTGTATAAAGGGCATGGTAGCACACACCTGTAGTTTTAGTACTGGAAAGGTAGAGGTAACAGTTTCAGAAGTCCAAAGTCATCCTGAGCTATATGGTGAGTTGGAGGCCAGCTAGGGAAACTTGAGACACATAATAAAGATGAGTCAAAACATCAAAAGAGATGTGAAACCTAATTATTATCTCAATAATAGAAAAACATTATTCTCTTCCAGTATTGTGTGTTTTAAGCATGCAATAATAAAAAAAGATGAAAATATTCTTAGTCAAAACTGATTTTAAATAGCACATACAAAAAAATTTCTCATGCAATATTCTTTTTTCTGAAGATGAATGTGGTAGAGTAAACTTTTTGTTTCTTTTGTGAAGAAAATGTTATTTATGGAAATGTATGTGAAACACAGCACATGAATTCCTTTCCCACTGTATGTGTGTGTGTGTACCAATGGAATTCAGTAGTCAGAACTTCCATGTAAAGACACTTACACACATTGACAACTTAGACAAATGAGTGATGCTAATAATATTCTCTCCTTTCTCTTGACATTCCTCAAAGGAGTGCACACTTCTCCAGAGACTGCAAAAGAGTGTGGAGGTTAAAATGGAAAGGCAAGAAGAGTCTGTGGTTATTTATAAAATGCATTCATATAAAATAGCTTCTGGATTGCATGCACACATGTACACACTCATATGTAGGTGCATATGTGTGGGCTTCCTGTGGGTTGTGTATGTGTGTGTGTGTGTGTGCACAAGCATGTGAGTGTGTAGACTTCCTGTGAGTAAGTTTCCCTGTAACTTAGCACACAAGCAAAATGTTGAATTGCACACAAGTTGCAAGTTTAGGTCACTTGACAATGATTCCCTGTTTTTTCATTAATTCTTTCATACAAATAACTAGGTGCCCTATGAGCAATACACTAAGCTAAGGGGAGAGATACCATTTCCAGCAATGATTAAGCAATGCTTTACAAGATGATGCTTTCAAAATGAGCAATTTCAATCACTATAACTCTCTTACTAGAACAGTCAGTTGAAAAAGTCTACAGCTTTCTTATTCAAAAGTATACTTCGTACCCATTGGCTCATTTTTATGTTTAAGGTAAATTTTTATAAAAGTCAGAGGTTAGTAAGAGGTAAGTCTGATAAAAAAAGATTAGCCTGTATATAACTTTCTGAGGCAAAAGCAAGTCTGCTTAGAAAATAATGAGATTGCTTTCATCTCTTCCTGGAAAAATAACTGGTAAGGCTATTCCAAAATTAAATTACTGAACATTGTTGTAATAAAAATAAAAAAGCAAGGTACAAACTACAAGGTTTTGCAGTATTTTGGCACAAGTGGATCTTTTCAATTATCATTTACCTAGGCAGAAGTACATTATTGTACTTTATGAGTCACCCTTGAGCAAGGAAGATAGATGTGTAGAAGAGAATAAGGCAATACTGACAGGTCAGGGAAATTAAATGAAAATGCAGGGTGTCTCTATGGAGTCACCATGACATATAAGAAGTGAAGTTCAGAGCAGGTTAAGAAAAATTTAACAATTAGAAGCAGAAAGAACAGCTTGATAATAGTTTTATAAAGCAAAATTTCAACTACAGTAAGTTTTATAAACAAAATTCATGCATCCTAAATGAAGGGAAAAGCTATTATAAGACTGCTATTTTTTACAGATACCCCCACAAGTGTGCAAATCTGTTGTAATCACAGTTAACTGCAAATATTGGATGGAATTAATGTAGTATTAACTGAAGGGTATAAACAAGAGAGAAGAAAAAAGATTACATCTAAAACCTGGGTAAAACAGGGTTTAAATGATCATCCATGTCGATATAATGTCTGCAGGCACAAGGCTCTGCTTTTCTTATACAGAAAGTAAAAGGACTTTTCAAATTTTGAGGGGTCACTGATGTGTTTCTTCATGCTTTATTGGATTTGGATGATGAGAGGAAAAAAACAGATGAAATTATATGTGTGTGTGGTGAGCACAGAATGACTAGTCTGGTTGCTTGAATTAAAATTTCTCATTGCTGAGTTGTCATATTCAAATAAGAAATGCCAAATGCTCCGTAGTTTTTCTGAAGTTCTCCATCAAATCATTACAAAGAAATTGATTAGAGATGGCCAGAAATTTTAAGTAAGTTTTTTAATTTTATGTTTCTTAAACTAGGTGATACAAGTAATAAATTTGCTCTCCACTTTGATATTCAGTGTTTCTACAGTGTCTCCAAATTATCCCTAATTTGATTCTTTTTTTCAACTTGACTACTTTGATACACACTCTTTACTTTGACCCAATGATCATACCTCTGCCTTCTTCCTTGTCAGGAGAATTAGGCTTCATTCTACAGCCTCTGTGTGTAATGGTCTTTCCCAATGTATATGGTTCATCTATTTGATTCCTAAGCAAGAAAAAATGTGGATCTCATTCCTTTTGGAGGAGGCAATTTAGACATAGATAACTGATATAGTTCTGGCCACTGAAGTTTATAGAGATATTTTTGGGAGGTTTCTTTTTTCATTTTTTAATTTAAATAACATTTTTTTTCAATTTATTTTACATTCCAATCAGTTTTCCCTTCCTCTTCTCCTCCCATCTTGCCCCCCTCCCCTTTCCCATCTAGCTTCTCCCCATCCACTCCTGTAGGAGTCAGGACCCGTAATGATCATGCATGCACAATGGGTTTGCAAGGGGCAGGCCTCTAATGGGCTTGCATAAAGCATGGCACATCAAGTTGGTGCAGGACCGAGCTCCTCCCCTTAGGTTGAAGTGGGACCAGCGTGAGGAACAGGTTACCAAAAGCCAGCTAAGTGTCAGGGAGAGGTCCTGTTCCCACTGTTAGAAGCCTTCACAAGAGAACAAGCTACAGAATTGTCACACACATGCAGAGGGCCTTGGTCAGTTCCATTCAGGTTCCCTGACTATTGGTCCAGTGTACATGAGCTCCTGAGCTCAGATCAGCTGTCACTATGTGTTACCCCATCATGACTTTTCTGGTTGGTACAATCTCTCCTCCCTTTCTTTCACAAGGCTCTCTAAGCTCAGCACAATGCTTATCTGTGGATCTCTGCCTCTGCTTCCACCACTTATTGGATAAAATATCTCTGATGGTAATTCAGGAAGTCACCAATCTGCTAACAATAAATGAGTCTAAGTTGAGATCACCCTTGTGGGCTCCTGTGGGTTTCCCTGGTGCCAGGTTTCTCCATAACCCCAAAATGTACCACTCATCAACACATCTCTTTTGTTACTCTCCCCTCCATCCTGCCTCCAATCTGCCTCCTGCATCCAGCCTACCTAACCTGCTCTCTCTAGGTCCCATCCCCCTATCTCCCCAACCCCTGCCTGCACTTTACACAGGAGAACTTTTCTACTTTCCCTTCCCGGGAAAATACATGCATCTCTCTCTATGGAAGGTTTCTGAGGGGGGAAAGGTATATGTGTGTGAAATACACACACAGAGAGAGAAAGAGAGACAGAGACAGAGATAGAGACAGAGACAGGCAGACAAGCAGACAGACAGACAGGCAAGTACACTCTTATACTCTTATTTGGGAACTAAATGAACTTGTACATGTGATTTAAGAAAATATCATAGAGACAACAATTCACAGGAATATAATTTTTTCTGGTTTTTCGAGACAGGGCAGAAACATAATTTAATATCTGTTAGGTATAGTTTCCATTATTATTGTTATGTGATGTCAGAGTGGCAATGAATCCTTTAATACAGAATGACATGCATATACTTTATTCTATTAATTTAGATAGAGCAATTACTACCTGACAACATGTAGACATAAGGCCACCAGAAGAGTTTTGAAAAGACATGGCAAATACAGGAAATTGTCAACTCAGTATGTGGAAACTGGTGTGGGTTAATGGAATATAGGTACAGCGCTACAATAATCCTTTCAATATGCCCACGAAGAAAGTTTTGTCCCTTATCAAGATAAAAAGGAATGATGCAGAATTTGTAATTTTTGTTTTTATTTTTTTAAAAAGAAAACAAACTATTTCTTTTCATTTTATATACCAATCCAAGTTCTCAATCCCTCCCCTCCTTCCATTCCCTCTACATACCCTCCCACCCCACCCCTATCCAATCCTCAGAGAGGGTAAGGCACATTGCTTTGGGGGAAGATCCAAGGCCCTCCCTACTGTATATAGGCTGAGTAAGGTATCATCCAAAGAGAATAAATTCCCAAAAATCCAGTACATGCAGTAGGAATAAATCCTGCCACTGCCAGTGGCCCCTCAGTCTACCCCAGACATGCAACTGATAATACATTCATGTTGAGAGAGCTGCGGGTTGCATTCTGCCACCCAGCTCCTGTCACCGGCTAGCTTTACCTGAAATAACAACACACAAACTGTATTCTTTTAAAAACTGCTTGGCCCATTATATCTAGCCTCTTCTTGGCTAACTCTCACAGCTGGACTATCCCATTTCTAATAATGTGTGTAGCACCCCAAGGTGCACTTACTGGGAAGATTCTAGCCTACGTCCATCCTGGGTCAGAGTTTCATCGTGTCTTCCAGGGAGAGGGGAGCATGGCCTCTGAGCTCACTTCCTCATCCTCCCAGCATTCTGTTCTGTTTACTCCACCCACCTATGTTCTAAGCTATGAGGCCAAGCAGTTTCTTTATTACTTAACCAATGAAATCAACAGATTGATATATGACACTCCCACATCACATTCAGAGGGACTAGTTTGGTCCTATGCTTGTTCCTTTAAGTCCTGCTGGCATTGGTGAGCTCCCATTAGCTCAGGTAGACTATTTCAGTGGGTGTCCCCATCATGGTCTTGACTCCTTTACTCATATTTTTATTCCTTCCACTCTTCAACTGGACTTTGAGAGGTCAGTCCAGTGCTCAATGTGGGTCTCTGCCTCTGTTTCCATCAGTTTCTGGATGAAGGTTCTATGGTGATATTTAAGATATTCATCAGTGTGACTACAGGGCAAGTCAAGATTGGGCCCTTATAGTATGAAGGCCATTCATTTGTTCCTGGTCATGCAGACACGAAATAATCACACAGAAACTGTATTAATTAAATCACTGCTTGACCTACTAGCTCTAGCTTCTCATTGGATAGCTCTTATATCTTATCTGTATATCACCACGTGGCTGTGGATTACCAGATAAAGTTGCATCTAGTGTCTGTCTCTGGTAGGGCTACACGGCTTCTCTCTGATTCTGCCTTCTTTCTCCAAGCATTCAGTTTAGTTTTCTCCACCTACCTATATTCTGTCCTGTGTAAGCCTAAGACAGTTTCATTACTAACCAATGGTATTCAGAGCATACAGAGGGGAATCCCACATCACCTCCCCATTTCCGTTTAAATAAAAATGGAAAACTTTAACTTTAACATAGTAAAATTACATAAAACAAAACAGATATCAAGCAAGAATTACAGTTACAATATTTATATCTACTTTATATTTTATCATAACTAAGAAAAACTATAAATATCTATTCTTCAACTCCATCAAAGACTCCAGAAGGATGTAATATTAAAACTCAGTATCATAAAATAAAATGATACCTGACCAGCCAAAGACTTGAAAATTAAAGCTATGATAACCTTAGCATTTGCAAAATTTTAAAGGTTTATTTTTAATTATGTGTGTGTGTGTGTGTGTATGTGTGTGAATGTATGCCATGTTGGCATGAAGAGGATGCCAGATTCCCTGGAGCTGGGTTTACTGATATGATTTTCCAGAACCAAACTCAGGTATTCTAGAACAGTGGTTCTTATTATATAGATTGTGACCCTTATGGAGGGTCACAAATAGATATTTGTATTGTGATACATAACAGTAGTAAAATTACAGTTATGAAAGTAGCAATGAAAATAATGTTATAGTTGGGGTTTACCACAGCAAGAGGAACTGTATTAACTGTATTAAAAGGTTGCAACTTTAGGAAGGTTGAGAACCATTGCTGTAGAAGAACACAAAGTACTCTCAAGCACTAGACAGTGGATAAAACTATATAAAACCAGAAAGTATTTGAACCAACCCAAAGTATTATATAGATAATGAAGATTAGGCTATTTTCCTGGTATCTTACTGTTTTACACAATGCTTTCTGCACTACTGTGCCTCTGCTTCCATTTTATAATATAAAATGTAAAATGCAAAATATCTCTTCTACATCAAAGATACAAACACTCTGTTATTACAGCAGAGACAAATACTATGTGTTTAACACAGAGGTTTAGGTTTTATAAAGATCACACAGAATTACTCTTTTACCGTCTGTCTACCCTGATATGGAGACAAGACCATATGATCCAATCCTGAGTGGGAAAATATACTGGAAGTTAGACTTATCACATACATGGCTCCTGAACTATCCCAGAAAAATCGATACAGAAAAATAGATACACAATAAGGACATATACAGGCAAATAAAACCTCTGAATGGGTTACACTGTGTTTATAAAAAAATGTACATAGGCTTGAAAGAGAGAGGAAAGAGACTATAGATAATAGCACCGACAGTCATAAATTGAAGGAATAAAAATAATAAAATTAATATTAAAAGGTAATAGAGTTAAAAAACAGTCATATAAAGATGAAATATATACATAAAGTCTAGATTATGTATGCTATTGCATTTTTTTTTTTTTACTTTCTGGACTGCAGAGAGATATCTGACTTTGGGGCTGCTAAGCTAAACCAAAATATATATTTTAAAGGTGTCTTGACTTCAAAATTTGAGTCTAAGAATATGTTACTTTTAAAAAGAGTTTCTGCTTTTGTTTCCACAGATGATTAGAACCTGTGAATTCCTTCCAGATTAAGATGGTTTATGGAACAAGATCCCCTGAAAGGTTTCTGTGAACCCTAAAAATATTTTGGCCAACAAACAGCAGGAAGCAGTTTGTAGAAAAAAAAACTATGTCCAAATTATCAAAATGATTGTAAATGTTTGGTTTATTTTAAAGGGGGAATATGATATAGAAATGAATACTTTACATTGGTATGAACTATGGCTTATTGTTACAAATTTATTGATATATTTTTTTTCTATGTCTATTTTGACTCTTGTTTAAGGTATGTTCATATAGCTCATTTAAAACTGTAATGTATAACTAAAAATTACATATTAATAGGTAATAATTTTTTTATTTTTTTATTTTTTATTTTTTTTGTGTTTAGAGACAGGGTTTTTCTGTGGTTTTGGAGCCTGGTCCTGGAACTAGCTCTTGTAGACCAGTCTGGTCTCGAACTCACAGAGATCTGCCTGCCTCTGCCTCCCAAGTGCTGGGATTAAAGGGGGGCACCACCACCGCCCGGCTTAGGTAATAATTTATAACAGTCAAACTTTTAGTCATGTTAGGTTTTCTAGATATCAGAGATATGTTTCAGTTAGTGAGATAATCTTCAAAACTACAAAGGCCTACAGAATATGCCTTTTAAAAGGTTTTAAAAACTTAGACTTTTGTCGACAATGAGACAGGTCTACTTCTGGCAGCACCAATTACTTCTGAGAAGTTGATGGGTGTTGAGGAAATTTGTTGAGGTATTTACCTTCAATGTGATAAGGCTAGCCATTTGGACAAGAAACTGCTCCTGCCTGGACTTCTTACGGTATACTGTATAGACTGGACATGCAGGGCCCACAGAAAAGTGACTACTGAACATTCTAAAAGACTGGATGGTCCTTCAGTGTTCCTGCTTCACAGAAAAAAAAAACCTGCTAGTCATTCTGAAGGACACAGAAGAAAGAAACTGACAAACTTTGCCAGTACAAGGTAGAACAGATCTTCAAAATTCCTGTTTCATGGAAAAGTCTCTCCTGGTACTGTGGGCCTGTAGGCTGAAGATGGGTGACCCATTGTTACAAAAAAAATTTGGGTGATTGTCCAGGAAGTAAAATGTTTCTGTCAATTTTAAAGTTTTGGGAGTTGCTTACAATGCAATTCCTATTTACTTAGGTAATATTATATCCTTCTGTGGTCTTTTAAGATTAAAAAGCAGATAGTTTTAGTTATAGTTTTCCTTGGTCATGGTAAAGGATAAATTAGATAAAAAACTTTAGACTTACAAAGATAGGATAGATGATAGAGTATTTTCCTTAATTTACCAAATGTAACTATAATTCTTACTTTATAACTGTTTTGTATATGTAATTTTACTATGTTAAAATTAAAACCTTCCTTTTTTTCATAGACAGAAAAGGGGAGAAGATATGAGATGCCCTTCTGTATATGTGTTGCTTTTATTGGTTAAAGAATAAAGCAGTTTCAGACAATGGATTAGCAGAGTAACACCAGGCAGGAAATCAGACCATTTTATATATAGAGAGAGAGTAGGTGGAGTCAAAGAGACTCCATGTAGCTGCCAAAGGAGAAAGACACCAGAATGCCTGAAAGTTACAGGTAGGCTACACCCTTATGGTCATACATAGGTTAATAGAAATGGGTTAATTTAAAATGTAAGAGCAAGCTAGAAATATGCATGAGTCATTGGCCAAACATTGTTGTAATCAATATAGTTTCTGTGTAATTATTCACGTCTGATTGGCCAGGAAATGAATGAGCAGTCTCTGTTTACATTTAAATAATTTATAATTTGTATCCGGGATTTGATTATGCATAAGTCTGTAACAAAATACATAGTTAACAAAATAAGGTCATACATGCAAAGAACTACTCATTTGTTCTGGAAGTATTATTTTATACATGGGGATGTCAGATTATTAGGTTATTTTGTATCACATCTTGATTTTTAAACACAGTATTTTCCTTTAAAAATATTTTTATAAGTATTGTTTTATACAGTTTAACTACTATTACTAAAAATTAAAATTTGCAAAGTAAATATTTAACTCATAAAGTAATTCTTGAAAATGAACAAAATATCTCCAAATACCCCCTTAATAATGACAAAAAAGGTAAGAAGCTAATAATCAACATTCATTTATATTAGTAAAAGGTTGAGTTTTGTTAAAACACATTGGCTCGGGTTTCTTAAATTTTAGTATGCTTCGTTGCTACAACCAGTTATAGGAACTAAGGGGCCAAAAGCATTTCAATGACAACATACAGAAGACTTTGAAGAAATGTAATATTTTTTTTGTATCCTTGAACATTTCTTCCTTGTCCTCCTTAATCCAAGGAGAAAGCTTGGATTAGAAAGAGCCAATTCTGTTGTTGTTTGATTATTTCAAGCAAGCAGTCAGTCTCCCTCAAAAGAACAAAGTTAAATCATTTTGTTATCAAAATGTCTCAGTGCTTTAAAGCACCAGAACTGTGATTATGGTCTGAAAATAGTTCCTGACGTAAAACAAAGATTAAATATTCAGGTGAGTTTAGAGATGTGCTCTCCTTAGTTCTATGGAGGCTAAAACCAGGGTTAGTACAAACAACAATTCATTAAAGAGATAAGATAAGGACTCATAGCTGAGCATTTATTCTCTGTAAAAGACTTCTTCCTTTAGAACTATCCTTCAGTCTTGACATTCATAGTTTTATAAGTCTTTCTTGGACACACACACATATGTGCACATACACACATGCATAAACTATGCTGTAAAAATAAATGGCAAAATATGGAGAATTCATGCCAATGTGTGCCTAATTTTTTAAAAAGTCTGAAAAAATACATTTCTAGAGAGAAAGTTACTAGAAAGGGGCTCAATTTTATTTACTATTGTGTAGTTAATATCTTCTGTATCATTTGACTTTGTTGTTTGCTTATTCTTGTGATGAAGAGTGTAAATACAAGGGCTTGCAAATGCTAGACAAGTGGCCTACACACTGAGCTGTGTCCTCTCCCTCTTTCTTTCTTTTCCTTCCTACCTTCTTTCATTCAATTGCTTCCTTTAATTTTCTTTTCTTTCTTTCTTTTCCTTCCTTCCTTTCATACTTTTTGCTTTACAATAAACATGTGTGTGTTCCCATTGTAACTTGTTTAAGAAATTAATGCCAAAGTTATTTGTTTTATTTTTGGGCATGATTTACTTAAAAATCATAAAAATATCCTCCCTTAGAATATATATTGATAAAAAAGTTGATTCTATAGAAAGACTGAAGTTTTATTTGCTGGTAGCTCATAATAAAATATATAGATATTTAAAATATATTTTATACTTATGTAATTTATATATTAAATTATAGAACTACAATTCTAAGCCATCCTCATGGTATACAAGTCTCACATAATAACTTATCCTTAAGTATGGGTATGCTTACTAAATGTGTTAGAATTTCATTCATCCAAGTGTATAATTGTCTAATATTACACTACAGATAAAAGGATTTTTCAGGTATAATTAAGGTCCTAAATCAGCTAACTTTCATATAATTTATGATGTGAGAGGGTCTTCTGTCTATGTGTTACTTTCATTGGTTAATAAACTGCCTTGGCCCTTTGATAGGACAGCAGGTGAGATAGGTGGAGTAAACAGAACAGAATGCTGGGAGAAAGCAGCAGATTCAAGCAGACATGATGAAGCTTGGATCCAAGATGGATGTAGGCTAGAATCTTCCGGGTAAGCCACCACCTCATGGTGTTACACACATTAATAGAAATGGGTTAATCATGATGTGAGAGTAAGCCAGTTAGAGGCTAGAGCTAATGAGCCAGACAGTGTTTAAATGAATACAATTTGTGTGTTGTTATTTCGGGGCATAAGCTAGCCAGGTGGCCGGGAGCCAGGTGGCAAAAATGGAGCCCGCTGATCCTTCTACAAATTTACATACACACACACACATTCTTCTGTGTGAGATTGGCCTAATCAGGCAATGTAGAATGAAGGCTGCTTGTTCTTCCCTACTACCCTGATGGAGGAAGAACATTGGTTAAGTAATAAAGAAACTGCTTGGCCTCATAGGTTAAAACATAGGTGGGAGGAGTAAACAGAACAGGAGGCTGGGAGCAAGAAGCTGAGTCAGGAGTCGCCATGATTCTCCCACTCCAGGCATATGCAGGTTAAGATCTTCCCTGGTAAACCAGCTCATGGGGCTATACAGATTATTAGAAATGGGTTAGATTAATATGTAAGAGCTAGCCAATAAGAGGTTGAAACTAATGGGCCAAGCAGTGCTTAAATGAATACAGTTTTCATGTAATTATTTCGAGTAAAGCTAGCCGGGTGGCGGGACACAGCCCGCCGCTCATATTTCAGCAGAGTGGCGCTCAATGTGATAGACTAAATCCACTTAAAAACCTGAGAAGGCTTAAAAACAAGGGAGAGAGAATTTAACACAGATTTTTGCTGTTTGTTGGTGGCATTCTGTAGAGAGAATTCCAGATTTGGCAACAGCAGCAGAAAAAAAACGCTGCATCATTTTAAAGCACGGCTTCCTGGGACTGTGCTGCCGGCGTGAACTCTGGCTTTAAAGCATTCCAATGGCTTTTATGGGACTGGATGTTTGTGTTCCCGCTTGGGATCAGAAGGAGAGTGTTAGGAGACCATGCCAATGGCTCAGTGCTCCCTGTCTGCACCTGGGCAGAAGTCAGAATCAGGCTTAGGCAGGTGGAAGAGCATGGCGGATTCCTGGTGCCATACAGAGAGGTGTTTTCAGACTGTGCAGTGCTCTGCATGTCAGATTTGGCTGTAACTTGGATGAAAAGAATTTCTGTGCTGCACACTCAGTCTCAGAATTAAAGTGCTGAGTGCTGCTCCTACCTGGCGGCCCCAGAGCTAGCACAAAATGGTATGTCCTCCATTTTGAAATTTTCCTGACTCAGCAGCAGGAAAAAACTGGCTGTTTAAAAAATGCCAGCTTTCTGGGCTGTGCCGCCATTGTGATCTCTGTCTGGCTCCTGAGGGAGACAGAGCTTTTGAACAAAGCATTTGGAGTAAAGTGCTACGATTTGTTTGATGGCAACTTGACTTGCTATGTGCCTAAAAAGAAGTCATTGTGTGCTATGGCTCAGAGGCACAAGGAGCTCCACCACGCTACTGGTGCAATGTGCAAGGATCAGAGGCACGAGTGGCTCCGCCATGTTGGACTGGGCAGGGCAAGCAGGCAGTACCTGTTTTTGACCTAGGAATTGTCACAGCTTAGATTCTTAAGTGCTTAGTGATTTAAAGGCGCAAAACAAAGTGCTCCTGGATAGGAAAAAAAAATTTACAGATTAACGATAAAACAGATTCAGACACTGTTGGATGAATGTACGTAGGCTTGGGAGAGAGAAGAAAAAGAATATAGAGAATAAAGCTAATGTCTTAAAAAAAAGGGTAAAGTCTTTAAAGAGACAGAGTACAGATAGTTAAGAGATTAAAAGAAATAAAGAAAAATAAGCCATGTAAAAATGGAAAATTCACCGAGAGTCTGGATTATGTACATTGTGTTTTCTTTAAAATTTTTGACTGTGAAGGAGCTAAGTACAGAGAGACATTTCATTACATTGGCTGCCAAGCTAAACCAGAATGGATATAAGGATATTATGATTTCAAAATTTGGGTCTAAGGATATGATGCTTTGGAGAGGGTCTTCTTTTGTTTTCACAGAGGACCAGACCCTGTGGATTGATTCTATTCTGATATGGTATGATAGACCACGACCTCCAGAAAAGATGCTGTGAACACCCTCAAAAAATTACTTCACTCAACTGCAAACTGAGATAAACCTGGCACACAGGTTACATCCTAAATAATCTGATTAACAGTGCCCCCATTCAGCAGGAAGCAGTTTGGAGAGAAAAAACTACGCCCATGTTCCCAAAATATTGTTTATAAATGTTCTTTTACATTTAAAGGGGGAAATGATATAGGTATGAATAATCTGCATTGCTATGGATTTTAAGGTCAATTTTGTTATATGTGTATGTATTTCTGATCTTGATTATTGTGATTGTGTAGTTCATTTTTAAAATGTAATGTATAATTAGGAAATATAGGTTGTTGATGGATAATCATAAATAATAGTCAAGTTTGTAGTCATGTTACTTAGATTTTCTAGATATATAGAGATATATTTCAGATAGGCATTCTTCATATCTCTCAAAGGCTGCAGAATATGGCATTTAAAATATTTTAATAACAGGGTTTTATGTTATTTATGACAATGAGACATGTCTGATCCTGGCAGCCCCAGCTACTTCAAGAGGAAGATGGGCATTGGAGAGGCTCCTTATGGAGTTTGATAGCCATTTGGGCAAGAAACTGTTCTTGCCTGGACTGTGGCATAAACCGGACAAAGAGAAACCACAGAGAGAGGACTGCTGAACTTGCCTAAAGGTGAGATGATCTTTCGAGGTTCCTGACTCATGAAAGAGTCTGCGAGACATTCTTCAGGACACAGCAGAAAGTGACTGAACTGTCTTTGGAATTTCCTGCTTGATGAAATTGTCTGCTGGATACTATGGACCTGAAGGCTGAAGATGGATGCCCCAACGGTACAGTGGAACTTTGGGTGACTGTCCAGGCAGCGAGATGTCTTCGTAATTTCTAGAGATTGAAGTTTCTTAGTTCTTGTTTACTTAGGTAATATTATATCCTTCTGGAGTCTTTGATGGAGTTAAAGAATGGATAGGTAGTTATAGTTTTCCATTGTTATGATAAAAGATAAAATAGATATAAATATTGTAACTGTAATTCTTGCTTAATAACTGTTTTGCTATATGTAATTTTACTATGTTAATGTTAAAGCCTTTCCTTTTTGTTTAAACAGAAAAAGGGGAAATGATGGAGGAAGGTCATTGGTTAAGTAATTAAGAATCTGCTTGGCCTCATAGTTTAAAACATAGGTGGGAGGAGTAAACAGAACAGAAGGCTGGGAGAAAGAAGCTGAGTCAGGAGTCGCCATGATTCTCCTACCGGACACAGACACAGGTTAAGATCTTCCCTGGTAAGAAACCTCGTGGTGTTACAGAGATATTAGAAATGGGTTAGATCGATATATAAGAGCTAGCCAATAAGAGGCCAGGCAGTGTTTAAAAGAATACAGTTTCCGTGTAATTATTTCGGGTAAAGCTAGCCGTGCAGGCGGCTGGGTGCCAGGGATGCAGCCCATCGCTCTTATTACAACACTACCCCACTAGATTACATCCAAAATAATTACACAGAAACTGTATTAATTAAATCACTGCTTGAGCCATTAGCTCTAGTTTCTTATTGGCTAACTCGTACATAGTAATTTAACCCATTTCTTTGAATCTGTGTATCACAACAAAGTCATGGCCTACCAGCAAAATTTCAGCACATCTATCTCTGGTGGCAGCTCTTTGGCATCTCTCTGACTCCACCCTTCTTTCTCCCAGCATTCAGTTCCATCTTCCCTTTCTACCTAAGTTCTATCAACAGACCTGTCAATAGGCCAAGGCAGTTTCTTTATTCATTAACCAATAAAAACAACACATAGACAAAAGGACCTCCCACACCAAGGCAATTTCATTAAACCTGGGATTATATTTTGAAAAGAGGAGCAGCAACAGATATCCTTCTACTGACCTTCAAAGAGTTAAATATCATGTTGTGAACTGTACAGTGTCAAATGGTATGAAAGAAAAAGAAAAGGCTGAGGGCCTGCATTTTAAAGTTACATGATTAATTTTTACAAAATAACCTTTCAGTACAGAATAAAATCACTAACATAAAATGACCCCTCATCCCTAACTGTTATTACCACAGAAAGAGGTGGCAGAGAGGAACAGTTAAATGTGTATATCATAGTCTAGTGCATTCTATGAGAAATGTCTATGATGGAAATTTTCTATACTTGGCTATAGTCTGGTGATCTCATGAGTAGAAATCCTATTTATGCATGCCTATAAGTCCTACTCTGAGAAAACTAGGGGAATCTAAAAGCATGTTATTGCAGTCTGTGCTAATACACACAGCAATAGAAAACTAATACAGAAATTAAATTTATTTTCCTTCCTATCATTCAAGATCCATCTTCAGATCTTGATTTGTGTTATTGTTGCTGCTGTTTTCTCATTTTGCTTTTTTTCAAAACTATATTCTATGGCAGAGAGGTGGTTCAGTTGAAAAGTACTTGCCATAAAAGCAAGAGGAACTGTGTATGAATCTCAGAACCCACACCAAAAAAGAATAACAAAAACAAAAACAAAAAGAAAGCATGCTGATGCATGCTTGTAAATACAGCACTAGAGTGGGTAGAGACAAATCTAGCTTTGTATTGAGAAGCCTTTTCAAAAAGTACATATACAAAGTGGCTATTATATTATTTAGGTACCTATTTACAAAACACCTTGAAGTGTTACTTAAATATGTGTAGTTATAATTTTTGCCTCTCTCGAAGACTAAATGGCCCCCAATTAAAATTAGTACATCATATTCAGGATATTTTTGTATCTGTCATAATATTCAACTCATCAGTTTACTCAGATACAATGAAATATTTGTTGAATTCCATAGAAGACATTAAATTCAGGATGGGGGAGACAATAAACACACCCAGGGCCATTTCTAATATATTCCTTAAATATAGCTCAGATCACTATTAAATAAATTATATTATCAAATTTTAAAATGTACCTAACTTTATACTTTGTTTTTTGAAGTACTGGAAATAGAAACCAGGACATACCTTGTGAATGCTTAAGTACAAGTTCAATCACTGAGTGGCTTCTTTAGATCAGCATTCAATATTAAACAAATAATAATAAACATCTAGTTCTATTTTTCAAAATCTGACAGAGATGCAAGCTTTTTCTATTTGGACTGGTAATGACTCTGTTAATGATTTAATATGCCAACAATTATCATCTCATTATATGCACAAAGAATTGCTGTAGGACAATGGTTTTACCCTGTAAATATTTGTTTCTTGTTCTTGTTTAATAAAATACTGATTGGCCAGTAGCATGCAGGAAGGATAGGAGAGACAACCAGATAGGAAGTAGAGACATGGAATGAGAACAGGAGAACTCTTGGAAGAGAAAATTTCAGTCTGTAGTCATCATTCAGACCCAGAGGAAGCAAGATTTGACTGCCTCACTTCAAAAGGTACCAAGCCACGAGGCTAACACAGACAGGAATTATAGGCTAATACATGTTATAAGAGTTAATAAAAAGTCTGAGCTAATAGGCCAATCAGTTTGTAGCTAATGTATACCTCTGTGTGTTTCTTTGGGACTGAATAACTGTGGGACTGTGTAGGAAAGAAAACTCAGTCAACAGAGAATATGATCTAATATTATACAACAGAGACCAGAAGTTTCTTAAAAGGAGCATACCAGTTTTCCTCCAGAAAGACTAGAGACAGTTCATACAAAGAGGCAAACAGCATCTTAGGGAGGAAAACTGGTAAATTCCTTCTAAGATTTATAGGAAATAAGCTTTGTTGGACCTAGACCACAATCCCAAATGCTGCTGGTGTCTTCTGCTACTGTTTTATGCACAATGAGATAATCATTCCTGCATTTTATTGGGCTCTAGTCTTAATATGTCAAGTCATATAAAAATCAGTTTGTCTCTAAAACCAAAAGCATTACTTTTATTTCTGTCAAGATTTGTGCTGACAACTCTAAATTTGAATATAAAATTCTAATTATTCCACAGATCTCTGTGATACTGTGTATTGGACCCAGGATCTCCTTAATGCCAGTCAGGAGACCCACTGTTAAACCTTAGCCTCTGCCACCAACTCTATATCTGATGATACCTCAGGCGTAAACCTGCCTAGATTTTGACTGGTATTGTCTATAGGTACCCTGAATAAACTCTCCCTTACATGACTACACAATGTTATGGGTTTTGTCTCTTTAAGAGCAAGCCACACCCACTCCCATTGACCCCTGCTCCCCCCACCATCTTGGATCTCTTACTGTCCCCTTTTGGTGTGTGTGTGCCTCCCCACTTTACCCCTTCTCTGTTTCGTTCTTCTCTTCTCCTTCTTCCTCCTCTCTCTGTCCCTCCTATAAGTAATAAATATACAATTATATTCTGTACAATGTGTTTGCCCATTTCCCTTCTACCTGCTGCCAGCTCAGAAGCTTGCCCCTGGGAAACCACACCAGGCGGGACCAGCCCGCAAGGAACTGCTGCTTGTCACCACATAGCCCACCGCCATCTCTACCTTGGGACTGGCTGCTCCCAGAGCCCACTGCCTGGGACCCACCAAAATCATAAAATTGGTGACCCACCAAAATCATAAAATTGGTGACCCCGGATAGGCGTTCCTGCTTGAAATTCCTTTCCCAGGGTCAGGATCCTGAACCGGGTTGGCTTCAATTGGTGAGTCTCCCTGTTCTGCTATGGTTGCTTTCCTTTACTGGAATTATGCTTGGACTGCCTGCAGTGGTCAGTGTCAGCCCACATGTTAACACAGCACACTCCCCATACAGTGCAATTGACTGGGGACCCAGGGTCCTCCAGTTTCTTTATCTTCCTTTTCCCAATTCTTCTCTTTCCTTTTTTCTTCTCTCGTCGTCGTAACTGCCACTCAGAGCAGCGGATTTCCATCCTGCCTAAATTGCCTTGGAAGACATTCCCTTATAGGCCTTGGATGCCACTGCTTCATGGGTTTTCATGGTGGCTCCCTGGCTTTTTCAATTCTAGCCAGCTTTTCAATTCCAGCCATGGCATGGTGCAATTTTTTCAGTTCCAGCCTTTTGCCCCCCACCCCCATGGCTTATGGTATGGCATGGTGGCTCAGCAACAGGGCAGATCATGCCTTTAGGTCCCTCTCATTAAGCTTAAAATCCTTACAGCTAAAAAATTGTAACTTTTTTCCTACAACACGTGGATGCTGCCATTTTGACGGGAGTCAAGTGACTTTAGAGCCATCTTGACTGAGGGCCAGGTCAGGTGACCAAATTCCGCTATTTTTACTGAAGTATTATTACCTGCCGGGTTCCCCAGTGTTAACTTTAATATATAGGTGACTTTGCCACCATCTTGGCTGAGAGCCAGGTCAGGTGACCAAGCTCTCCCAGTTTTACTTATGTATACCCTGCTTTGTCCGCCAGTTTTCACTAAAATCCTCTTGTTAACTCTGTTACATGTGTTTTGGGCAGTGGCATGCCTTTGATAGGGCCCATTAAAAGCATCCACGTTGCCCGATTCCTGTTTACTCTTTCTGTGTATAATAATTGTTCAATACATCTCATTTTAGACAACAAAATCATAAGTCTCATGTTTTAAACTGGTATGTACTTTTAAGTCTCTTAGAAAAATGCCTTATATTTATTCCAACCCTCATTTAAAATATAGTAAGCTGTTCTCTACCATTGTCAGTTCTGCCACTAACCTTCTATTGCAAGCAGTTTCTTCTTTCTGTCTTTTTAAGAGTATAAATCTTATCTGTTAGTTAAGAGCCAGTACAGTCAAGCTCAGACCCAACCTTCCAGGCAGATTTTAGCCCTTAACTGCTCAGAGATCTGGGAAATGTGATATTTAAATATTTAATTATTAAAAACCTTTTCATAACAAAAAGAGACAGGTTGGCTCTTAGCAACAGCACTCTTATTTCCTTCAGAGAAGACAGAACACAAATGGGCACACAGAACAATGTCCTTCTGCAGTTCGCTTCAACTTCTGAGCACTGACCATTGGGCAAAACTTCCTTTCATTCTAAACTAAAGACCTCCAGACGTGGACAGAATTGCTGGAATCAACAGCCTAACTGCTCAGGTCAAGGTAAGCCTGTCTTCCTACAGATTTTGTAGCCCACAGGGTCTTCTGGAGCCTGGCAGGCCCTGCACTAAACAGCAAAGATCAAGTGCAACCTTCAGCGACCATGGAGGACCCAAAAAAGAGTAGCTCTGGGTGCCAACAAAGTAAGTTCTCTGTCATTTTTTAATCAGTAACTCAAGTAAAATCTTATCCTTCTCAAAGATCTCTGACAGTTTGATAAGCTGAGAGGTTTTTCCAGGTTAACTCACCAAACAAATTTCAAATCAACTTTCTCTCTTATGCTGCCTTGTTGAATTAGGAGTGGTGGGGCTGCGTCCCCAGCACCCAGCCACCTGCACGGCTAGCTTAGCTTATGTCCCGAAATAATTACACAGAAACTGTATTCTTTTAAACACTGCCTGACCCATTAGTTTCAGCCTCTTATTGGCTAGCTCTTACATATTGATCTAACCCATTTCT
>NW_004949157.1:621200-629875 GCF_000317375.1 Microtus ochrogaster
CTGTTCTGTTTTCTCCGCCTACCTAAGGGCTGGCCTATGAAATGGGCCTAGGCAGTTTCTTTATTAATAAGAAATCATTCCCACATCACTGCCTTCCATAGTCTTAAAAAATACTTTACATTGTACAAAAATATGCCACGGTCATTACGTGTCTAAAACTTCTGTTTTCACAAACCCAAGGAATTCTTATGAATTCCAGGGAGCTGATCCACCTTAAACAGGTCAGATATCCATCAATTCCCTGGTCCTAACAAGTCAGATACATCCCCCTCAATTCCCTGGTCCTAAAACATTTTTTTTCTTTAATTTAACTTAGTTCTTTATTCTGCCAATACCTTAAACAGGATAAGAGACACCAGACATTTCCATGCCACAGACTCCAGTCAGAAGCAAAGAGACCAGATATGCCAGGATGTGGCCAGCACCCAGCCTTCTCAGGTTCCCCCAAAGACGACGCCCACAAATAAGACGGAGGCAGTCTTGGGAATTTGCCACCCCAATTCCGTCAAACTGTGGTGTCTAATCTCCTGCTTTTTATTATAAAAAAGAGATGGGAATGTTATGTTTTTATATCTTTAAGAGGCAAGCCATGCCTACTCCTGGCAACCCCTGCTTTCCCCACCATCTTGGATCTCTTAACGTCCCTTTTGGTATGTGCATGCCTCCCTGCTTCCCCCTTCGCTGTCTCTTTCTTCTCTTCTCCTTCTCCTCTAAGTAATAAATATCCAAATCTATTCTGTACAATGTGTCTGCCCATCACTTGGCAATTTACAGGGTTTTTTTTATATCAGGCCTAAAATTCCAAAAACTTTCTAAGAAATTATTTAACAGTGAGTTATCAGAAACTAGGGACCAAGGAATGACAAATCTCTATATTTATTCCTTTCCCACATAATTCAGAATACCAATTTTTTTATTCAACTTGTTGTGTCCCTGTGCCTGTAATACAGTGACAAAAGTTTTCTGTAGATGCTTGCATAAGCTCACATTCTACTATCTTTTGCAATCAACCAACTCTGGTTTTTGAATGACTATAAATACTTCTCCTAATTTTAGGAACAGCAAATAGACTTTACTGCCAGGCATTTCCATTTACAGTTGAGTGCATTTCTGAAAATAGTATTTAACTATCTAGTCAGTTAAAGAAGAAAAAGGAAGAATAAAGTGTTAAACCCTCTGTGTTGGTGGTGGGGGCAGTGATAAATCATTTAAAAATAAACAAGAAAAACAGCAGACTCTGCAACTGGAATATTCCTCATTATAAAGATTTTTTACTATATTATTTATTTCTAATCTAGTCTTTCATTTGGCCACACTTTTTCATTAGTAGGTCCACACAAAGCATACTGTATTAGCAGAAAATAAGCATTGTACTCATTCTGTAACATGGCAATAAAATTGGAATTTTGAAGCTCATTAGTAAATACTAGTGTCTGGTAGTTATTTAACACTAGAAAATTAAGATTAATATTCTCATTGCTATGCTATTATGATTGAAAAACCTGAAATAAAATTGTGAAAGGAATAAATAAATAAATTTAGCTTAATTGCAAGCTGTAAAGTTTCTCTTGTATGTATTTTAAGCATAATTATTTTTCAATATCCCACAATTGCATAAATATCCCCATTTGCTTCCTAAAAATGAATTCAATTGGCCATTAATTTCTGCAAGTTATATCATAATCTGACTACCAAAATTTTACTCATTCCTATTAAGTACAAAGGAGACCAGTAGGAAACTGATTTGCTAAAGTTAAAGAAATGACATTCAGAACAAGAAAAACATCCAATTAACACTTCTAAGTACTTCCCATATCTAGTAATGAAAGCATTGCTGCTTATCAGGTGTACTATGAAAAATAAAGGGGATCATGTATCTGTCTTGCACAGAGATAAAACAGTGAAGAAACCTTGTGGGCTAAGCTTTCTATGCTTCTGCAAATTACCTTTTTAAATATCCAAATAAAATATAATCAAACCAATATATAGAATTCTGGCATTTTTCAAATGATTACTGGAAGTATAGGTCCCTCAGGCCTGCTTCTTCCTGAGACATTTGACCTCAGACATTTATTCCTAATTTGTTTGGAATCACAACTGACTGTTCCATCTGGTTATCATTAAGCCAAGCCATTTAAGCTTCCAAATCATTTCTGGAGCAGAACCTTGGTAGAACATGCCTGTAATGCCAGCACTCTGAATGCTGAGGCAGGAGGATTGCAAGTTCTAAATAAGACTACAATGCATAGAAAGATCACTTGTCAAGCAAAATATAAATGAAACCTCCATCTGGATTTTCTCCCTCCACTCACCTGGCAATGCTAACACAAATCTGAAATCAATTTTGGTGAAACATATGTGTTGGTTAATCTTGAAAATTTTATAAAAATGTTGCATATCATCAAAGGAAATTTTAGCTTAATTTTTATCAGACATCATTGTCTCTCAAACAGAGTATAAACATCAAGCTGTTTGTTGGAATTTCATCTCCCTTCATTTCTTTCTCTGATTTTAAGGCTCTTAAAGATCTGGCTAAAGACAGGTCAAAAAGAATAAAAAATCTTTAAATATACACCAAGACTTACTTACATCTTCTCTCCCTCTTCTCTCAACCAAAGTAAAGGGCTACATTATTAGAATAAATTAGCATTACACTCTGAATTATTTACACTCACATTACTTCCAACAGTGGAAGGCAAATAAAAAGTACTTAACATACTTCTGCATGTCAATAGGCTCACAAGTAATCCCTTTCAGAACAAAGAGAAGGACTATCTTCCCCCACAAGGCACAGTTCTGGTTTCATTCTTCTTTCCCAGAAAGCAAATTTTCTGCATTTTTTTTGAAAAACAGTTTTATCTCTGCAGTCAATTATTAAAGAATCAGAAATTTTGCTGTTCTCTTTTGAACTACCTCACTACAGTATGAGTATCATTAATAAGTTCTTGCCAAACTGTTTAGTAAATGGATTTTTTAAAGTAATTTAAAATTAGTACATTTAACTGTTTCTGGACAAATAGGAGCTGCCAACTTTCAATTAGAAAGCAGTTGGTTTCTAAAGTAAACCAATAATTACCCTGCAGATTTGTTGAGGGATTTTCTTTTAGATAATACAAAGATAAAAATTCAGGCTAGTATGCATTCAAGTGATTTTTATAAAAAGAAGAATCTAATTAATGAGTTTCTGTCAAACTGCAAAGATAGGCTTCTTTCTAATGCTAGTGCAACAATCCAAAGTGATTGAATTTAGTTATCATCACAGAATTGTTTAACAAAGACTATCCATAGTCTTAAGCTTATCCCCTTGTGTTTAGAAAAGAAAACAAAAATAGGTCCTGAGAATCAGTTGTTAAAGTTTACATGCTATTAAATAACTCCTGGGTCATATTATATAGATAGTTATGCACAGGCAGCAAGATTCTTAAGATAGTATTGCTTTGGTAAATAAATCTGTTTGGGTTAGTTCCCTGAAAAATTTCTTTAACTCTCAAGTTAAATAAACAAAATAAAAGTCGCAATACCAGGCTAGAATGTGTAGATAGAAGTTTCCGTCCCACCTGGTCCTGCAGATGTTCAGTCCAAAAGAAATACACAAGGGCTTATATTCATTATGAACTGTTTGGCCTATTATCTCAGGTTTATTATTTAGTAGCTCTTACAACTTAAATTAACAAATAATTCTTGTCTCTATTTAGTTACTTGGCTTGGTACATTTTCTCAGTGAGCCATTTTCACCTTGCTTCCTCTATGTCTGATTGTTGACTGTGTCTCTGCCTTCTTCCCAGAATTCTCTTAGTCTGCTTGCCCCACTTATACTTCCTACCTGGCTCCTGACCAAACAGCATCTTATTAAACCAATATGAGTGACAAATTTTTACAATGTACAAGAACATTATTCCATAGTATTTTCCCTTTTTTCGTTTCAAAACAAGAACTTTAAATCTAATCTCCTTTGTTTAGCTATTTTCATTATTCATAACAACTTGCAACCAACAGACTAGACAAAGACATCCAAAATCATAATTCATATGTGGGCATAGTTTTCTAGGGTACTTCCTGCACATTGGTGGCACTCATAATCTTATGGGCACCCAAAGAAAATTTTGGATTATGGCCAATTCCTGACTGGAGTATTCTATGAGGCTGGATCATCTCAGCCCGCATTTTTGAAGCTTTTCTGAATGTAGATCTAAGAGGAAACTACAACAGTGGGTCTCTGAAATGTTGGATCATCTGTACCATCCAGTCCTATTGAAGATGATTTTAGGGGGTCTTCCTTGATTAAACCTGATTTTCCTTAACCCAGAATGAATCCACAGCCTATCATTTCCTGTGGAAACAAAACCTCTTCTCCAAAGTAGCATATCTTTTGACTAAAATTTTGAAGTCAAAGCATTTTGAAAATATATAGGTTGGGTTAATCCAGCAGCATTTATGACAAAATGTCTTTTAGCAGCTGTTGCTCCTTCCTTACCAGTCAAACAATTCAAAGACAACACAATAACATACAGTATCCAGATTCTCTGTGTATTTTCCATCTTTATGTGGCTTTTTTCTACTCTATTTTTAAACCCCAATATCTGTCTCTGGGTTATTATTTTGTGCTACAAGGATGCTACCTCAGTCTGTAACTTGCTTTTATAAACATGAAGACCTGGTTTAGATCCTCTAGCACCTGAATACAAAGGCCTGAATAGTGATTTCATCTTGTAATCCTGGTACTGGGGAGGCAGAAATATGGTAGATCCTTGCATATACCTGGTGGGTCGTGGCCAGCTACTTTTCTTAAATCTTTGAGCTCCAGGCCAATGAGAAACTCAGTTTTGAAAATCAAGGTTTGAATAGGTCTTGAGGAATTACACCTAAGGTTTAACCTATGGTCTCCACATACATACACTCATGCTTGTCTATGCAACAGGACACACACACACACACACACACAAACACACACACACACACACACCACACACACACACACACATACACACAAGTAGACACATGAAAGTTGATATAATAACTCCACATAGTGTATATAAATACAAATACCTTCCAGAAATATGTCTCTCCTTCCCTTGGGGGTAGTTTCAGTCTTTATGGTTCAAGATATTTGAGAAACCAGATCCAGAAGAGTAAAAGCATTCTTATTTTCTTTTTAAGGATATTGTCCAGAGGTCCAAAATAACAATTCCATATTAATTGGCAAGAAATAGTTATATGGTGATGCTTATGTAAAGTAATAAAAGTTTGTGAATGACAGTCTACTTTAGGAAGCAATGTGTTGGAATGAAAATGTTGATAAAGAACCTGCCAAACTATATGTGGAAAAGGCCCATGAGGCCTCAACTCTTCACAAAGAACTACAGGCAACTGAGTAAAGCTTGGATCAGGAGAGGTGGCTGACCTCAGGGGAAAGCATACCTATTGGTTTTCTAGGACTAAATTGTCAGCCCTGAAAACATATATACAAGTAACACTGTATAGACTCAACAGGTTATATTTAGGAATGTCTGTGTGTGTGTGTGTGTGTGTGTGTGTGTGTGTGGTGTGTCTGAATTCATATATATGTGTGTGTATGTATACATACAAATACATGTATAAGTGTAATAAAAATTGATTTAAAAAGAGGTCATGAATTTGGAAAAGCATGTAGAAGGGTATATAGGCTCATTTAGATGGGGGTGGGGAAGGGATAAATGTTGTAGTAATACAATTTCAAAAATTAAACAAAAATATTTTCTTCGACTAAATAAGAAATTGGGAGTAAAACACTGTTAATACAAATCACACCGCTATTACATTAAAGGAAGTAATATTTTATTCTTATGCCAAATATGAGTACCATGGCATAGAAAGACAGATTCATGTCACCCTATTCTAACATGGTAAAAACTTCCCAAAGATTTTATTGTTGTAATATCGAGTTGTGGGCTACGTTCCTGGCACCCGGCTGCCCGCACAGCTAGCTTTATACCCGAAATAATTACACGGAAACTGTATTCTTTTAAACATTGCCTGGCCCATTAGTTCCAGCCTCTTATTGGCTAGCTCTTACATATTGATCTAACCCATTTTTAATAATCTGTATATCCCACGAGGTGGCTTACCAGGGAAGATCTTAACCTGCAGCTGTGTCGGGTGGGAGAATCATGGCGACTCCCTGACTCAGCTTCTTTCTCCCAGCATTCTATTCTGTCTACTCCACCTAACTAATTTTCTGTCCTATCAAAGGGCCAGGGCAGTCTCTTTATTTAACCAATAAAATTAACACAAAACAGAAGACTCTCCCCCATCATTTTATTGCTGTAGAATATCAGTAAGTCATAATTGGGACACTTTTCAAATATGTCAGTGCAAATATCTGGATAGTGGGTTGCAGAAAAGTGTTGTCTAAGTCTCTGCCTTGCCCGGTTCCTGCAATTGTTAAGTCACAAAGAAATCACACAGAGGCCTACATTAGTTATAAATGGATTGGCCCATTAGCTCAGGCTTCTTATTAACTCTTATAACTTACATTAACCCGTTATTCTTATCTGTGTTAGCCACATGGCTCAGTACCTTTTTCAGTGAGGCAGTCACATCTTGCTTCTTTTGTGGCTGGGTAAGGACTGCAGAGGAATGGGCTTCCTTCTTCCCAGAATTCTCCTGTTCTCATTGACTCACCTCTACTTCCTGTCTGGTTGTCCCACCTAAACTTCCTGCTGGGCTATGGGCCAATCAGCATTTATTTAAAATATAATTGACAGAATATAGACATTTGTCCCACACCAGAAAAGCAGGAAAAAAATCTCTGCTATAGGTTTCAAAGGCTATCTGATGACATTCTTAGGTTTTAGTTTGATGGAAACAAGAGGTCTGTTAGTATAACCAAAATGTTTTACCTATAAATCAAGATGTTAGTTAAGATACAGAGATGAGCAATGAATGGTTATTAAGAAAGCTAAGGATAGGTTAATATTATTTGGCTATGGAGCTTCAAAATTCTAATTCCCCATAATCACAGACATTCTAAGCAGTCATACTGTATACTCTTTAACACAAATGTGGTTCCTCCCACCCCCAACTCGGGAACTTTAATTCATAACTGAAATTATGCCAGAGATATCCTGTGAAGTAGCTTTTGCTTATTTTGATGTTAGTGTTCTTCTAAGGACAACTTTACATTCACAAAGAATTCTTACCAGTGATTTTGATTCAGAGAAAAGTCATGTATATATGGTGTCTTGTTATTATGTTTTGCTGCTGTTGGAAATTTAGGTGTGAAAATTCTCAATTTTTAAATCCATCTTGTGTTCTCAACTAAGTAGATATAACTACAAGTATGAGATAGCTGATTATGAAAATTCCAGAATATTATAGTTAGTTAATACCGACTTCAGTATCTGCTCTAGATGGCATTTATAAACTAAACAGGAGTACATGGTCTCTTTTCCGTGTTTGTAGCTTGAGCTATAGAATAAGAAGTATTATCATCATTCTAGAAATAACCAACCCTCCCAAGAGAGATGATCAGAGAAAAGAATCTGAACAAGCTTACTTCAGTTCTTTTTGTGCCTAGGACTTGGTAAATGACAACAGTTCAAAAGTCTTTACTGGTAAAAATTATAAATGCCATCTAGAGCATGAAACTTTTAATATCTGTTTTCTATGTTTCTCAAGACAATCTTCACCAGGTTGGCATAATGATCCATTCTTCTCAAAACAGGCAACCCAGGGCCAGAGAATCTAGAAAATCACAGCGACTTTTTTTTTAAAAAAAAAAAAGAAATTTGTAGACATGTGAGTGTGGCATTGGTGTGTTCAACTCCAAAGTCTACACTCTTGCTGCTAGTTTTCTGCATGCAAATGAATTCACCTGATTACTCTTAAAATCACTAGCATAATATAGATGGTTAGAAAATGTAATTAGTACTTTCAACTTTTGTGAATAATTGGTGTTTATAGATCTTTATATTTGGTAAATGAAATATATTTTCACAAAAATGTCTTGTTTAATTTTAAGTTAATTCACCTTTGTAAGTCTGAGAGCTTAAGTCCCCTCTGCCTTGGGTGTGTACACACAGTACCTATTAGCAATTACAATGAGTTGCTAATAAAAGATATTCTGCAACTGAAATCCAGGTCAGCTTATTTGAAATGGATATCTATCTTCCTCTTCTAAATGTTAATTAGGTGTTCTATTTTACCTTCAAAAGTTTCTGGCAGAAATTTTCTTGAAGTTAACATAGGTCTTGTAAGAGAGCTTCCTGATAATCTCCTCAGCATGTCTGAGGCCTACTCTGAATAGTTTATGTAACTTTATTCAAAAATTTGTCCAGAGAAAGAAAGAAAACTGAACAGAAAAAAAAACTATTATGAATCTTGCTCTCCCTGCAAGATCCTCAAAATTATTTAGTACATCTCATAAATGATCATAAGAAAAAATAAGCTGCTTCAGATTCCATTTAATAGCTGTGGGCCAATAACGAGATGAATCTTTCCATACTCAAACTCAATACTGAGGTCTTTACTCACTTTTTTCAATTTAATAAGTACTTATAACCATTTTTTCAAATTTCCATAGTTTATCCACAAACACAAATAGCAGCAAACCTTTAATAAACAATAATTGAAATTAAAATGCTATCAGTTTATCAGGCTAATCAAGGAGGCACTTTTCTTTTTTTTTACATTTTTTT
>NW_004949157.1:631241-644475 GCF_000317375.1 Microtus ochrogaster
CCATTTATTCAATGAGGCCCTTAATATTAATGGGCTCAATTCACCTATAAAAGGAGGCACTTTTCTTATGCCTTTTAAAATACAGTTCATAAGCAAAATACATGGTGTTGTGATAAAATCTAATATTGTTCAGCTGGGCAGTGATGGTGCATGTCTTTAATACCAGCACTTGGGAGGTAGAGACAGGCGGATCTCTGTGAGTTCAAGGTCAGCCTGGTTTACAAGAGCTAGTTCCAGGACATGTTCCAAAGCTACAAAGAAACCCTATCTCGAAATATAAAAAAAAAAAAAAATCTAATGTTGTTCATCTACAAAATAAGAATGCATGCTTCAAAAATTAAAGTGACAAAACAATCAACAAATAAGTAAACAACTAAATAGCAGAAACTTGTGAGATAGGCTATCCACTAAGGGCTCTCCCTGTGTGTCTAACTCATTTTAGCTATTTGAGCATTAGTTTTCCCTGTAAAACGAAGATGCTAGACAAGAAACTATTTTATAGTTTGCACATTCTGTTGAGAGTCATATAAAATATCATTCCCAAACTCTATTCCAGGAGATTTAATTTAATTGTGGAGTGAAGTTCAGAAATCTGATTGTGTAGTAAAGGACCAACCAAGTGATGCAAATGTTGAAGATGTACACAAACAACAAAGTAAGGTACACTGAACCTAGAACCACTTCAAGATATTGCACCTTACTTTAGGGTTGGCAAGAGCCTTGACTCTAGAGGGGTTTCCAGGGGTCCAGAGAGATTTACCCAACTAGGTCCTTGGGCAGCTGGAGAGAGCCTGAAATGGTCCGATCCTATAGCCATACTAATGAATATCTTGCATATCACCATAGAACCTTCATCTGGCTATGGATGGAGATAGAGACAAAGACCCACACTGGAGCAGTGGACTGAGCTTCCAAGGTCCCAATGAGGAGCAGAAGGAGGGAGAATATGAGCAAGGAAGTCAGGACCAAGACAGGGGCACCCACCCATTGAGACGGTGGGGCTGATCTATTGGGAGCTCACCAAGGCCAGCTGGACTGGGACTGAAAAAGCATGGAATAAGACCGGACTCTCTGAACATAGCGAACAATGAGGGCTGATGAGAAGCCAGGGACAATGGCACTGAGTTTTGATCCTACTGTATGTACTGGCTTTGTGGGAGCCTAGCCAGTTTGGATGCTCACCTTTCTAGACCTGGATGGAGGGGGGAGGAACTTGTACTGCCCACAGGGCAAGGAACCCTGACTGCTCTTTTGACTGGAGAGGGAGGGGGAGGGGTGTGGGGCGTGGGGAGTGGGGGAGAGGGATGGGGAGGGAAAAGGGATGCGGGGAGGAGGCGGAAATTTTTAATAAAAAATGTTAATAAAAAATATAAAATAAAGAAGAAAACAAAAGACAAACAAACAAAAAACGATATTGCACCTTAACAGGCTTGAAAAGTTTTATCAATGGCAGCTTATTTATCTACACAGCTCACTCCATACTGATTTTCTACATCCTCTTCAGGGTCTAGCCTATAAATATCTCTGACATTTTCATCCATGTCTTTGCCACAATCTACCAGATTTAGTATGGGTTCTACAACCAGTGTACCCGGATGTCACAGTTCAGTAGCTATAGGCTTAGGACAGTATCATTTCTACCTATCTGCCATATTACAGGCTTCTCCCATGTCATATCCAACTTTTCCACTCAGACATACCTACCTTCACATTTCCAGGTTGGAACAGGAAACACATTTTGAAAATTGGTCCAATCCCTTCTCACCACCTACCTGACTTTATCCACTCAAGCCATTTCCAACGTCTAGACACAACCAGTCCCACACCTTCTCTTCTCCCTCCTTCTGTTTTATACATCACAAACTCAGAACTAACAAGAGAAGTATACACACCGAGATTTCCTCACATGAGTATCAACAATATGAAAGAACTAGTCAGTATATCTTATTTGTAAAATCTATCAATTCTGTGAAAATGCTTACCAGTGTGAATGACCTAGATGAACTCCAGGACATGGAAGTTAAAAGAACAATCATAAATAACTGAAGGAGCTTAAAGAAGACTCAAAGAATAGCTCAATGAAATGAAGAAGAAAGAAAGAAGAAAGGGCTTAAACAGAATAAATGTCTGGCTAATAACATTTTGTTATTAAGAATGTTATTAATGTTATGAAGAAAACATAAAAGAAAGGGAGATGGAAATGACAAGGATAATCAAGAACTTTGAAAATATAATTTGATAATGAAATATAAACATTGAAAAGCCCTCAATTTGAAATGAAGATGGAACTGAAGAAACTGATAACTCAACTAGAAAATACAAAGGAAGGCACTACTAGAAGAATAAATCAAACACAAGATAGAATATCAGTTTTCAAAGATAAAATAGAGGATTTAGAGACAAAATAAATAAGAAACATGAAAATGTAAAAAATAAATAAATTACACAGGCAAGGAGCACACAGGAAATGTGGGACACCATGAAAACCCCAAACTTTCAGATTGTAGGCATAGACAAGGGAGAAGAATAGTAAGTCAATGGCATAGACCAGATCTTCAACAAAACCATAGAAGAAAAGTTCCTCAAACTAAGGAAAGACACACACACATGGAGGGGACAGAGAAAGAGAGAATTAGAGAACATACAGAATACCAAATATACAATACCAGAAAGGAAAACTCCCCATAGCAAATCATAATTAAAACATCAAGTGTACAAACAAAGAAAGTACATTGAAAGCTGCAAGAGAAAAAAATTATAAGTTACATAGAAAGGAAAATCCATCAGAGTAATAGCTGATTTCTTAGTGAACTTTGAAAGCAAGAAGAGCCTGCAACAATTCATTTCAAGCCCTAAAAGGCTATGATAGCCAACCTAAAATAATCTATCCAAGAAAACTATCTGCCATTATTGAAGGAGAAAGAAAAACTAGCTATGATATAAACCAACCAAACCTGGGGAAAGTACAAGAAATATATTTTGGGTTGAAGAGAAGAATGTGCGTAGCAGACAGACTATAAATAGAAATGTGAAGCTATAATGATTAAAACATAACATACCACTGAGCATGCAAACAAATCCTAATATCAACAACACAATGACCACAACTAGCATGTACATTTTGACAATAATTTTAAATATTATTGGCTTCAAGTCTCTAATTAATAGACACAGACCAACTGAATGATCAATAAACAAAATGAATCTATTTTCAGCCTAGCAGAAACATATCTTAGTTTTAAAGACAGAAACCCCTGACAAATTTCTTCAAATAAAATATAGCAAGGGGGCAAGGAGACATCAATATCCTAATATCTCACAAAATGGACTTGAAATTAATCAGAAGAGATAAAGAGTAATACTTTATTCTAATCAGGGGAACAAGAACCACAAAGATATTGCTAGCCTACACATGTATGCACCAAATTCAAGGACACCTAATATCATAAAAAAAACTATTACTGGAATTAAAGACACAGATTAACACCAATCCATTAATTGTAGGTAACTTCAATACATCATTTTCTTCAATAGACAGATTATCTGTACAAAACAAAATCATCAGAATTAACTGACATCATATATCAATTGGACATAAGTGGTATCTACAGAATATTTTATCCAACCACTGAAGAAGATAAGAATACACATTCTTTTCATCAGCACGTGGAAGATTTTCTTAAGTAGACAACTCTTGAGACACAAAATAATCTTCACAAATTCAAAATATTTGAAATCACTTCTTGAATTCTATCTGACCAAACTGACCACAATGCAATAAAACTAAAAATTGACAGCCAAAACCTCTCTAGTAAGTATGCAAACACACAGAGACTAAATAACTCATTACTCAACAATCAAAGTAAATTTGGTTTCTTCCTGAATATATTAGATTATAACTCCAGACCAAAATAAATGTCCAGTTTCAGTGAGATTAATAGTCTAAATTGTGTCAGGATAAATGAAATACAGTCTTATTGCTGTTTTTATGCTTTATCTGTACAATCTGTGGCTTTTGCTATGCATATTTACTTACAAGCTCAATAAGTTTAAACACTGTTTTTGTTGATGAATTGAACTCAGTCAACAATAGGGAAGATCTAGAATCCTCAGAATTTGGGAACCATTTGTACTTGATATAATTGGTCAAGCACTATAAATTGTTCTGTAACTTTTTACCACATTTGTTTCTTTTCTCCATTCTGTCTCTCTTGTCCATTTTTCTCCTTTATGTCCCATTTTCCTTTCTTTCCTTCCCAATCCAGTAAGTTACTATAAGATAGTAACTTACTAACTATGAGATAGAATCTATTAGTCACCTCTGAAATCAATTCAGTCGGTCATAGACAACAAATATTGTGTAGAATATTTCTGGGTACAAAATTCTTGTTTCAGTCTATGGCTAGCTGAGGTTATGATACACATCTCTTCCTGAGGAGCAACATCAGTTAGTATCATGTGCCTCTACTTACAGGTTTTAGAGTACAAGAAGCTAAAGTATGGTAGAAAACACACTACAAGACATTTGAAGATCTTGCTCTTGCTGTGCCATTAAGTAACAATGCTAGTCATGATGAAGTTGAACAACTCCAGTTTACACACATTGCATTAGTTACTTTCCTCAGTGTGGTGACAAAATACCTGACCAAAGCAATTTTATGGAGCAAAGGGCTTAATTAGACTTACAGTTTCAAGGGATATGATCCATCATGGCAAGGGAAGTCATGCCAGCAGAAGAAGGATGCAGATGATTGGTTTGCATCTATGAACAAGAAGCAGAGAGATATGATTACTGACACCCAGATCTTTTTCTCTTTAATTATTCATTCTATGAGTCTAACACTCAGAATGGTTTCACCCACTATTAGAGTGGGTCTCCCCACCTTAAATAACCTCAGCTAGAAATTCTACTAGAGATATGGGCAGGGATTTGTCTCCTAGATAACTTTAGATCCTGTCAATTTCACATTATTTCCCATCACACGTACATAGTTATTTTGAAAAATGTGGAAAATTAGATGAAGTTTTTATTTGACTGGTTAACATTACATAACAGTAACAACAGTCACAAGTTTTTCTAATTCTGATTTATTAATCAAAATTAAAATTTTCCTTTCTTACTAAAATCATTAAATTTTGTTAAATTTCTTTACTTTAAGGAACTAGTTTAGGAATTCCTCATTTCAAGGTTGATGTAGGAAGTCCTTCTGCATATGTGTTGCTTTTATTGGTTAATGAATAAAGAAACTGGTTTGGCCTGATAGGGCAGAGTAGAGCTAGGCGGGGGGGGGGGACTAAACTGAATGCTGGGAGAAAGAAGGTGGAGTCAGGAGAAGCCATGATGTCGAAACTTTACCCAGTAAGCCACAGCCATGTGGCAATACACAGATGAATGGAGATGGGTTAGTTTAGAATATAAGAGTTAGCCAGAAATAGACTTAAGTGATTGGCCAAGCAGTGATTGAAATAATATAGTTTCTGTGTGGTTATTTTTGGGAGTCTGGGCAGCCAGGAAACAAAGAAAAGGTTTTCTACTATACAAGGTTTCTGTGAATGTTTCCCTGAATTTAATTTCCCTGAAATAAGCACCTGGAAATGATTAGAAGTATGGTATTCATTATACCTGTCCTGACATCATACAGATGGTATCAATAATTTTACGTATGGAGAAACGGAAAGAGATGCGGAACTTCCTTTGAACCCATGTTGAAGAAGTAATGCAGATGGGATGTGAGTCCAGATCTTTGAGTTAAAGTACTTAGACATGTGCTTAATTAAAAGACAAACTGCTTTGGGTGCTGGCACACTATTCAAAAGAAGACAAAACTCATGCCAAAATAATTAGAATAATTGAACTGAGTTTTTAAAACGTCTATACTTTCAAAAAAAACCAGAAACCAAAGTCTAAAATAACTTTTAAACCATAATAATTGATATTAAGGTCATGTCCTCTTTATTCTACATTCCTTTATTTAGTAATTTGTCTGTTCTTTATAGCTCCTTTCAAATACTTGCTTTAAGGGATGTTTTCTCTGAAAAGGCAGTAATCTATCTTAGAATACATATCTTTCTTCTATTCTGTTTATTTGTCTGATGTTTTCTGGTTCTAGCAGAAAAGGTGGAGAAATAACATTCTCAGGTGAACTATGTACTACACAGCAACTTGATAACATTTGTATATATTAGAAACATGTTCTTTTCCATCATATATGAAATTTCTGGCTTTCTTTTAATAATCTTAAATTTTAAAAGTAGAGGTAAATTTTTATTTCCCCATTTTCTCACTTGATTTGCAATCAAAGATCCATAATCCTTTAGTAAAACAAGCCACACAATAGAAAAAAAGCACACAAACATCAAGATATATCCATATTGCTACTATATAGAAGAATTAATTATTAGTAGTATTAGTATTAGTAGAAGCACAAGTATATCCATGTATCTTTTGTATTCCCTTTTACTTAGAAACTTTCCACTAAAACAGTAACTTTTTAATAAAAGTCAGTATAAGGTACCTTTAAAATAAATTGGAACTTAATTTTTTTCAATTGCTTCAAGTTCTCTTCTATTGTAATTATCTGTACAATAGCTCTCACAAATTTGGGTATTGCTCATCATTTAGTTGTGTATGTGCACATTCAGAGCACACTTCAAAATACTACCCACCTACTTGAAAATTTTCTGCTGGTGAAAAATATAGTGTGTCCTTTTAATTTTGTCTTATAATCATTGAGGTCCCATGTGTAAAGGCAGGTTGCTAAATGCTTTCTGAATGCTGGAAAGCACATGAAAGTTGCTTATAAAGCTAACTAAAATAGATGCATTCCATCCATTTACCTAGGCCTGTTAGATCCAAATAAATATCAGTTTGTTTTTATTACTGGTATTATGTACTTCACTAAATTTGAAAATTAGTTATAGCTTACTTGCGTGTGTGTGTGTGTGTGTGTGTGTGTATGTGTGTGTGTGTTTCCTTTAACTAGAGACATACCACTCTTCTTGGAATACTCTCCCTTTTCTCCAGTGGACTGTCTCATTATTTTTACATTTGAATGGTCTCTTAGTTTAACATTTTGTAGTTGTTTACAGCACCTATTAAATAACT
Source organism: Microtus ochrogaster (assembly GCF_000317375.1). Lineage (NCBI taxonomy): Eukaryota > Metazoa > Chordata > Mammalia > Rodentia > Cricetidae > Microtus > Microtus ochrogaster. The sequence continues at coordinate 638,347 of NW_004949157.1, forward strand.
ACAAAAACGGTGACACAGAAATGAGGGTAGTACAGAGAAATAACAGAATAACTGCCATCAGTAATAATGCAATGTGCACCTACACCACTACAATCTGTAGCAAACAACACATTGGACTTTTTCTTTTTCATAAACAAGCATGGTATCTGAAAGAGGAATGTTTCTATGTAGCTGAAAACAGTCTGTCCACATGCTATGTTCAAAAATATGTAATTTTGAAATTGTTTGGCTGAATGACATTGAAATTTGAAAATAAACATTCTTAATATTGGAGTAAGAGGAACATTAATGATCTTTAGATCCAAGAAATAAAATTAGGCAATTTGAGCTATTACTAAAGTAAACTTTACCTGTTCACAATATAAGATTATCAGCAGTATTCTTTTTTTAAAAAGTTTTTAAAGTACAGCATAATCTTATTAGGCAACTATTATTTTAAAAAAAAAAAAAGCCAAAGAGAAGAGAAAGGCAATACCATGAAAGAATTTCAAGAGGCAAGAGATGAAGGCCCGTGAACCTGTATTAAATGTATGGGCAATAACTCTGAAAGCAGATAAACCCTAAAGCACATTCATTAGCTTCCTACATAGTTTTTGCTCTGATTTTGCACCTCTTTCCTGGCATGATTTTCTATTTTTCACTTCTTTTTCTGCTGTTCCCTACCATCCCTCTGGATATTCTGAGTAAGTGGGATTTAACAGACTTTGAGATAGTGTGAAAAAGTCAGGAAGCAACGGGGACTTCAATTAGGGCCTGTCTCTTCTGGATGAGGTGGCCACTGTCTTGGCACCAGAAAGCTAGCTCCAATTCTTTGATTAGTGGAATCAATTGCAACTTTATGCAGAATGCTCTGGGAGAGATGAGAAGCAACTGCAAGGGAGGCAGGTCTTCAGGTGGAACTGCAGTGCTCTTTGCAAAATTCTTCTTGAACTACGCTGATTCTTTGAACGAGTGTCTTCCTTTAATAGAATCAGTCTAGACTACTAATAAAGAGGAAGAAGAAATGAGAGGGGAAAAAGCAAAGGAGAGGGAAAGAAAGAGGGCTCTGATAACCGCCTGAAGCATAAAAATAATGACTGTTAAGGTGGGTCTGGAACACTGCTTAGTCTTGCTTCTGTTCAAACATTTGCATGAATCTCCCTGAACACTATATAACATGAAAATACCTTGTTTACCACCCTGAGAGGAGGTCCTTAAATATATACACATGAACTCCAGTGATTGTGTGTTTACTAGTTATGGGAAGCAGCAGTGTTACAGGAAGGAGTCCAACTCAGATTGTTCACTGCTCTTTCACTTATCAATAACTTCCACCAAGGGGTCTTGGAGTCCCCTCAGATATTATATCAAACAAGTGTCATCCTTATTTCACTTGACATAGTATAATGGGCAGCACAAGGAAGAAGCTGCAAGAGCCGGGCACAGTTCCAATAAAGGGGGGCCAACAGGCAGAGCGATGCTCTGCAGCGCTTGTCAGAGAACTGGAGCAGGCTCCTTTGTGAGCTGGTACATCCCCTCCCGGAGTGCACAGCGGAGACATTTGATGGGCTGAGTGATTGATAAGTGCAGGAGAGGGGCAGTCATCCTTCTCTCCCTCCCTCTTCTCTTCTCTTCTCTCTCCTTCCCACCCTCCTTTCTGCCAGAAGCGCTGCTGTGTGGCGAGCTGCTCTAGCAAGCTCGAGCTGCCTGCCCTGGGGTGGGGGTGGGGGGCACCGCCTGCGCTCCTCGCTGCTGTGCCACTGCACAGCCAGCAGGACTGGTACCCAAAGCGGTGCTGGCTCCTGAGCCTCTCTTAGTCGCCTATGCTGCGGAAGCCTCCGGGGAAGATCGAGACAGCGCACTCTGCTCTCTCGGTAAGTTCAGAATACTGGGGAATGCCGTGGCAATGCGACCTATGAGCCGGATTCCTTTGGCCTCAGAGTGGGAAGGACCATGGGGTGGGTAGGCTCTACCCACCTTGGTCAGTCCTTGTGGGTCTCCCTCTCCCTAGGTATCTCTTTTCTTTGCCCCCTGACCTTCTGCGGGTGTGGTAGGGATCCAGGAGTCTCATATCCAGGTAACCACCGCTGCTGTCAGGGATGGCCCATGCAAGAGGTTTTGCTCCATTCATTCTTAGTGCCAAAGCCCCATGGCAAGGGCAGAGTGAGTGGCCTTCGCGTCTGGGAGGTCACCCCCTGGCATCAAGACTCTAGCCACTAAGGTGTAGGAAATGTAGGGCTACTCTAGGGGCTGGTGCTTAGTCCTGTTCCTTGCAAAGGATCTCTCCTGGGTCTCTCTGGAAAAGAGATTAGCATGGGGCAGCCCGCGGGCTAAAGAAAAATGCTGCCTGGCCTGCTGGACTTCTAAGCTGGCTCTGGCCATAAGGATTGCACGGATGAAGGTGGCCTATATGTTGCAGCCTGGTCCCCTCCGTGACCTGTGGAAAAAGCATGGATGACCTGAGCCCAGCTCTAGCTGTTTAGTGACAAAGGGAGTGGGAGTGAGGCTGTGGAGTATGCATTTCAACTTCTCTCCCCTCAAGGAAGAAAGCAAGCATTTTGCTTATTAAAGCATTTGCCCCTTCTGCTCTTGGTTTTCCCAATTAACCTGAACCTTTTCAGCTCCTTAAAAGGTCACTCTTTTCAGCGGTTCTTAGAGATACACTGGACCAAATGAAACTTACTAAAAAGTGTTCATTGGGTTTGTGGCTCATTCACTTCTAGAAACAATCATGTTTCTGAAAGTGGCTATGGAAGCTCAGATACAGGGAGAAGATACAGTGGCAGAGTGAATTGACTCTTGCAGACAGGAAACCATGGATTGAAAATCCAGCATCTCAGGGTCCTTGGAGTGGCTCACCACAGCTAGATTACCGTTAGATTTCTTTTATTGTGTAAGTGGTAAGAATTTCAAGATTCCCAAATTCCTCTTTTTCCTTCTCCTCTCCTCGCCTCCCCTCTTCTCCCTTTTCCTTTCCTCTCTTCTCCTCTCCTGTCCCCTCTACTCCCCTTCCCTCCTATCTTCTCTCTTCTCTCTTCCCCCTCTCTCCTCTTCCCCTCCCTCTCTCCTCTCTCTTTCTCTTTCATTTCTAGAAAAACAATCTTGGTCTCCAAAGAGTCTGGAAAGCATTATCTATGTCTTAATTTTTTTTACTGTACTTGAAAACTAAAACTATTGGCATTAATTTTTGCAGTAAAAATGCCCCACTAAGTTTAGGTATGCAATTTTCTAATTCAGATTAAGCAGTATTGGGCTCTGGAGAACCCATTGTTACTCAGAGGCCCTCAGTTTTGTTTCTAATTTTAGTTTCTTGAACTTAACCAAGTCAGTATGTCACCTGGTTGAGAAATGTCCTGATCTGTAAAATTATTCTGGTTTGTTAGATTTTGTACAGCTGTCACATTAGCTTTTACTTCAGTGAAGTATAAACCAAACTAGCAAATGTTTCTTAAATGAAAGGCTGCGAGAATAAATCATATCTCCCTAGGAACACTGTCCTTTTAATATTTAGAAATACATAACAAAGTTTCTCTTTCTTATGAAAGGAGCCTAATTTTGCTCACAAGAAATGACTCTGCTTGCATGTAATGATGCACCTGCAATAGAATTGGAAGCTATCTACCACTGCATTCTCCACTCCCAGGACCGCTAGTCTCATGGCTGCCCTATGGCTCAGGGAAGGACACTTAAGGCCCCAGAGTGAATAGATCTTGCTAAAAGCCGCCAAAGAGGAATGGCAGCATGAAGGGGAATCTTGCCCATGGTCAAAGGCTTTTCTTGAAAGGAGAAAGAGGGAAGAGAAAAAGGCAGACAGATTGGGACAGATCACAGTGCCACAGGTGGCCTTATTGCTGACATTTATAAATTGCCCCAATCTTTCTGAGGGAGAAAGGAGGGTGTAGAAGCTACATGATCTTAAGACTTCTACTTAAATAGGGAGAGAAAGAGGGTAAATGGGAGAGAAATAGAGTAAAATGGTTTATTTTGCCTGTGGCATTGCCTATCTTTCATTTTGGCTAAGGAATGAGATTCTGAGTAAACTTTGTAGCAGATCTGAAGAGGCAGGGACAGAAAGGTGAATTGTTTTGTGGAATAGACACATTTAATCAGTTCCCTTTGTCACTTTTTCTTCCCCCATTTTTTCGTGACTTCTCTCTTCTTTTCCATCAGAGGTTGCCTATAGCTCCTCCAAACAGGCATTATTCACACATGCAAATGGGTTCTCCACTTGAGATTCCTGGATCTTAGGGGTTATAATACATTAAGGAGTAAAGAGATAATGCAAGTAAAAATTCAACACCTAGCCATTTAGTAATGCTCTAGAAAGGTTATTTGATTGTAAATGTAATATCAGGACCCAGAGGACCAACGCTCTACCACCATTAGCAAATGGAAACAGTAAGATCCTAAAAGTACTGACAGGCATGGCCCTGGTATTCTGGTCTCAGCTCATGATTCCTTTTACACTTTCCTTCAGCAGGAGTCAGTTCTCTGGCCCTGCATTCTTCCCTCTTTTTAGGGGGTTGGTGGGTGGGATAGGGGTGGGGCTTCCTGTCTCTGCAGCCTAGAGGGCTCAACAACCCTTGCCTTGTCTCCCACTCCTAGCTGAGTCTCAGCCTGGCAATACTTTTCTGACACCCACTCCACTTTACTTTCCTCTAGGCAAAAAGCACACGTTTAAGCCTCATTATCTGGCTAAGTATAAACCTCAGAGGGGAGAAGCATTTTATTTTTGTTTGGTTCAGTCTACTAGTTAACGTTGACTTGGCTTTCCAGAGTCCAAGCAAATAACTGTTTGCCTGGTTAGCACTAAAAATGTAATTCCCCAAGCACTGACACAGAGCTGTGTATGTAAAGTATTGATCCCCTAGGAGAACTCTTCTCACTCCCACACAGACACACTAGCACAGGAACACTTCCACTCTGCACCGAAAGCATCTCAGCTAGCAGTCTGTCTAGCTGGCATCAGTCCAGTAGCAAGAAGTACCACACACATACACACATATATGTTCTGGCCAAGTCTGCATCATGCCCTGGGAATCTGGCATGAGATCAGTTTTACCGAACAAGTCACTGTCCTTATGCAATGTGTAGTTGAAAGAAATCACTCAGGCTAGTTCGGATTAGGGGTGTTTCAGTGAGGCCAGCACTAAAAGGGAGCTGGGCCGCCTGCTTGAGAAACAAACTCCTGTTCGGAAGGAGCTTCTCTTGCCACCAGCCCGGTTGGAAATAGAGTAATTCTGAAACAACTGACGCAGCTGGGAATTGAGCTGTGCAAAGCCACTCACAGGGAAGGGAAGCGTCTGCCCCCCCACCCCCCCCACCAAGTGCCCTGGATATTCTGCCCACACTCCTCTCCCCCGTGACGTCACCCCTAGTCCTGTCCTGGGAGCCTGCAAAACCTCTCAAATTCAAACTGCTAGACTCACTGCTGCTGCTGCCACCGGACTGAAAGCGCGCGCCCTCCCAGCCTCCGCTGTGGCAATCCCGATACAGTCTGCAAGACCTCCCTATGAAATCACACCCCCGTTCCCTGCAGCGCAGCCCCCTTCTGCTCCAATCCTCCTCTTCCTCTCTGTCAGCGGGATTTTATATTCCTGCTCACCCCCCCTCCCTAATCAAATTAAATCAAGCAACAAAAAACAGAGCATCCTCCTGCAAGCGGGATCTTCTTTTACTTTGCTCTCCCTCTCTTCCCGAAGATGCTAAACTACTGGTGAACTGAAGAGGAGGGGAATCCTATCTTCTGATGTGTGAGTACCCCCAACCCAGAGCTGTCTTTGCCGTCCTATTCTGTTCCCTTCGTCAGCCCCTGACTCATAATTTTCCCACCCACTTCCATTTTTTAATGCAGTTTTTAAAAAGTAAAGGAATTTCCACTGCAAGCCCAAGACAGGCGATCCGCCTGAGATTTCTTCAAAATACCCCAGGGGAAGAGGAGATGGGCCGGATTTAGTAGGACGACTGGATTACTAATGACTCCGTGGTTGGCTGTGACCCGCCGGGAAATCAGGTGCAAGCATGTGTGTTCCAGGACGTTTTGTGTGGGTGGGCTTAGGAAATAGGTAGGGAAAAAGAGAAGAAACTGCTTTGAAATACGCAATGATTTCTTTCTTCCTTGCTGCCTCCCCCTCACTCTACCCCTACCCC